>NC_080182.1:39976858-40111659 GCF_950295315.1 Erinaceus europaeus | reverse complement strand
GATGACAAGAATGAGAAAAAGAAAAAAAAAGAGAGAGAGAGAAAAAAGAAAAAGATAAGAAAAAGAACAGTCATAAAAGAGCAGTGAAAGGAAAGTTTTTTTTTTTAATTTATTTATTTTTAATTATTTAATTAGCTATGCGGGGTGAGGTGGGGGGTTGTCTATTTAGAAAGAAAAAAGGCCAGAAGTTTCAGAAGGGTATAGACTTAGAATAAATGATACTCCCTGGTGGGACAGGAATTTGGTAAAGAAAGAAGCTCCTAGCAGGCTCCCCAGGGACTGCTTATGGGGGGGGGGCGAAGGGGAGGAGGTATGCTTAAAAATTAAAAGGAAAAAAAAAATTTCCCCTTTTTTCCTACTCCAATTCTTAACCCAAATTAAATTATAGTCACCTTCTTGGTGTCACCGCTAGGACCCCTTATTTACTGTCCTACTAAAGGCAGAAAATCCTACTGTTTCCAGGAGATGTGGTCAGAGCTCAAGCCACTAGCAGCTTCTCAGTCCGCCATCTTCCGGGAACCCCCCAGATGCACCATTTTCAAGATCTTACTTATTACCTGAAGCTCTGAGGTTCCTGCAATGCCATGATCAGAGTACAGCAAGGCTCTGGTAAAATAAAAAAATCAACATATATATATATCTCGCAGAGTGAGAGGAGAGCACTGCTCAGCTCAGACTTATGCTGGAGAGATGTCCAATCAGTAATTCTTTCAACTCTTTATTAAGCATAATCACGTCCAGTTCCATAAGGACACAGTATCATAAAAATATACATTTTATTTAATACATATATACTGAGATTCACATGAACGAGAAAGGAGAGAGGAGCCAAGGATACCACCCTGCATGTGGTGCTTGGGATCAAACTGGGAACCTCAGACGTGAAAGTCTAATGTGCCACCTGGCCAAAGCACTTAAACTTCTAAAAAGTTTTCTTGGTATTATATTTATTGAGCTATTGGATAGAGACAGACAGAAATGGGGAGGGGAGGTAGAGAGACAGAGAGACACCTGCAGCCCTGCTTCTCCACTCGTGAAGTTTTCCTCCTGCAGGTGGAGACCGGGGGGTTGAACCCGGGTCGGTGTCCACTATAACATGCACACTTAACCAGGAAAGCCACCACCTGGACCTGAGCACTTACACTTTTAACAGATTATATACATTTATTAACTATTAATAAGATTTGCTTTCCAAGTTTAAAATGAGGTTAGAGTTGGGCATGTCCAGGGTTTCTGAGAGACGTGTAGTGAGGCTGTGAAGTTATTCGGTGCGGCATTCTGAGTCAGTGAGAACTTCTATGATTGCAATTCCATAGCCTCTGCTTTCTTACAAAGGATAAAGGCATATCCAGAATTATTTTATGTACTTATAAAAAATATTTATTTATTTACTTATTCCCTTCTGTGGCCCTTGTTGTTTTATTGTTGTAGTTATTATTGTTTTTGTTACTGATGTCGTTGTTGTTGGATAGGAAAGAGAGAAATGGAGAGAGGAGTGGAAGACAGAGAGGGGGAGAGAAAGACAGACACCTGCAGACCTGCTTCACTGCCTGTGAAGCGACTCCCCTGCAGGTGGGGAGCCAGGGGCTCAAACCGGGATCCTTACGCCAGTCCTTGTGCTTTGCGCCACCTGCGCTTAACCCTCTGTGCCACCACCCGGTTCCCTATTTTATGTACTTTTAAGATTTAAGACGGAGCATATTTCAAGCCCTTGACAGATAGTAGACTGTCAATGAAAGTCTTTTTAAATTGATGTGGGAAGAAAAGGGTGAAGGAAAACATGGCGGCACATTCACTCATTGAACATGAACATGGAAGTTACTTACACCACGTCCAGCGGTGCCACTCATGTTCCCTACAGTTGTGAAGATCCTGTGTGTAGAAAGAACACTTTTTTTTTTTTGCTTCCAGGGTTATCGCTGGGGCTCAGTGCCTGCGCTACGAATCCACTGCTCCTGGAGGCCATTTCCCCACTTTATTTGCTGCCCTTGTTGTTGGTGGATAGGACAGAGAGAAATGGAGAGAGGAGGGAACACAGAGAGGGGGCGAGAAAGACAGACACCTGCAGACCTGCTTCACCGCCTGTGACGCGACTCCCCTGCAGGTGGGGAGCCGGGGGCTCGAACCGGGATCCTTATGCCGGTCCTTGCGCTTTGCGCCACATGTGCTTAACCCGCTGCGCTACCCACCCAGTCCCCAGAAAACAGTTTTTATTTTTACTACTTATCATTTCTATTCACCTTATATCTGACTGCTGCCTCTTGCCCAGCCCTTCTGCTCAGTGGGATAAGTGAAAAATGGCTCAAAATAGTCCTAGAGTTAGAAGGAAGTTGGGATGCAGGTTTTTATGGTGGCTTCATATGCTGTTTTTTTTTTAAACTTTTGTGAGTTGGAGCAAAAGTTGCATAAACATTCACGATTCAAATTGGTTTCTCATTTTTTTTTTTTGCCTCAAGGCTTATCACTGGGGGCTAAATGCTGGCGCTACAAATCCATCAATCTCAGTGGCCACTTTTTATCCTTTAAAAAAAAAAAATCTTTCGGGGGTCGGGCAGTAGCGCAGCAGGTTAAGTGCAAGGACCCATGCAAGGATCTCGGTTCAAGCCCCCGGCTCCCCACCTGCAGGGGAGTCGCTTCACAGGCGGTGAAGCAGGTCTGCAGGTGTCTTTCTCTCCCCCTCTTTGTCTCCCCTCCTCTCTCCATTTCTCTCTGTCCTATCCAACAACAACAACAGCAACAACAACAACAATAATGACAACAACAATGATAAACAACAAGGGCAACGAAAGGGAAAAAATGGCCTCCAGGAGCAGTGGATTCATAGTGCAGGCACCGAGCCCCAGCAATAACCTGGAGGCAAAAAAAAAATCTTTCTATTTTATTGAATAGGATAGAGATAAATTGAATGGGAATGAGAAGCAGAAAGATAGATACCTGCAGACCTTCTCACCGTTCATGCAGTAGCCCTCTTGCAGGTGGGCAGTGGGGTGGAGGAGGCTTGAACCCAATGCTTGGGTAAGATAAAACGTGCACTTAACCTGGTGAACTACTAGTTTTAGTTTTGGTGTCATCACCATGAGATCCAAGAAACCTATAGAATTTTTCCTCTAGCTCCACTTTTTCTCTTTTTTGTTCACACTTAAGCCAGAGATCATTTAGAAGTCCCTTGGACAGGGGTCCAGCAGTGGTGTGCTTTGTTAAGTCCACATATTACCATGTGCAAGCGACCCCAGTTCCGACTTGCAGGGGGCAAATTTCACGAGAGGTGAAGCAGAGCTGCAGGTATCTCTCCCTTTCTATCTATCTCTCCCACCCCTCTCAATTGCTCAATTGCTCTCTGTCCTACCAAACATAAGAAAAATAAAGCAAAAAAAGGAGGAGGGCAAGGAGGAGAAGGAGCAGTAGGAGGAGAAAAATAAGTTACTTGGTATAATTCAATTCACTCTGCACACTGCTTTCATCCTTGGTTTGACTGAGAGTCATCTAGAAACTCTCTGACCACTAAGTCACAATCTCCTTCATTATGCTAATTGTTTTGCTACAGAAACAATTTCCAAAAAGTGTGTCTTTATCCCTGGTCACCTCCTGTTGTCTTTTAATTTCTATACCATGAGTCATACTATGTGGAAACACATCCTTTTGATGTTCTTTGAGGATTCAGGAAGGGCGAAGTAAGAAGACAAATTAAAAAAAAAAAAAAAGGATTCTCTGATCTATTTGTAATCCAAAACCAGATAGTTTTGCTATGTTTATGAAATATAAATGACAGTGAACATAACTGGTAATTGAAAGGAAACAGTAAACTGATAGCCAAAAGTGTATTTCTTGGTCAAAAGGTTAATTAATTTAGTGGAAAGGTTAATTAATTGGATGAGCGTGTGTCAAAGACAACTCAAGGTGGTATTTTAATTGGCGCTTAAATCACGTGAAGTGGAGAAGTGAGAAAAGGGCATGCATCAGAGGATTTCCACTCAGTGCTTTTTGTTTGTGGTGGCAGGGGTGTAAACTGGTATTTGTCTCTGGAGTAACTAGAGTGAGAAGAGAAAAATGCAGTTTCCTGAGGATCTTTGAAGGGAGGGAGCCAGGACATTGTAGCTACTCAACTAGATAGCTTTATTAACCTTTTGCTCCAATCTTCTCATTTTTCTCACTGCTTACCAAAATTTTTCAGTACAAGAAAGGAAAATATGTTAAAGGTCTTTCTATTCTATTTTTATTTTTCCCTAATTTTTTGTTGCTCTTATTGTATAAAGCTCTTTCTATTCTTTTAATTTTTTTCCCTTTTTTTTGTTGCCCCTGTTGCTGGATTTATTGTTATTGTTGTCATTGCTGTTGTTGTTGTTGGACAGGATAGACAGAAATCAAGAGAGGAGGGGAAGATAGATGAGGGGAGAGAAAGACAGATGCCTGCAGACCTGTTTCACCATCTGTGAAGCGACATCCCTGCAGGTGGGGAGCCAGGGGCTCGAACCGGGATCCTTGCATGGGTCCTTGCACTTTGTGCCATGTGTGCTTAACCCTCTGTGCTACTGCTTGGCCCCCTAAAGCTCTTTCTGTTCTATGGATTAAAATGAGTTTGTTTCATTTGTTAATTATAAAAGATGTGGCTAGCATTAAAAGAAGAGTTATAAGCAGTTATAAGTTAAAGGTGTGCATGGCACAGGACTCAATATAACATTTCGACACAGAATAAATATCCTGTCAAGCGGGCCATATGCCAATGAGTTACTTTTAGAAAAAAAAAAATACAGTAGTGTTAATATGTTTTATAATGAGTGCCGTCGATGCTGTTCTTGAATAAATTCACTTATTCAGAAATATGAAGAAAAACTTTACAGTCCAATAATTTTAACGTGTACAATTCCATTTACTTTATACAGAATTATGTGAGTAATGTTTCCTTGTATCAGATCCATGCTGCTTCATTGCAGATACAGATACTGGAGTGGAGCCTGAAATATTTCACCTTTATCAGTAGAGGGTGGTAGAGAGACGCTGCTTATACAAATGGAGACTTGCGGTTTCCCTTAACTGCCTCTTGATTGACTCTTCTTGCGGAGTGATGGTGTGAGGCTTACTTCCACTTGCACTTCCTTACTTTGCTGCACCGCGCAAGGGGTTTCCTGTTTGCCCTTCACGTGTCTGCCCGCCCGCCAGCCTCAGTCCAGCAACTATGGATAATTCCTGTTCCCCAGCAAACTTTTCTGCCGTTCAATTCACTATGTCCACACCTTCGCCGGTGAAGTCTTGCTTCTAGTTTTGAGGACACTTTATCCTTGAAACTCTCCAGCCCTCATAGGTAGTCGATGTCCTCCCAGTGGATTCGTAGTGCAGGCACTGAGCCCCAGTGATAACCCTGGGGGGGGGGGCGGGGGGGACAGACACCTGCAGACCTGCTTCACCACCTGTGAAGCGACCCCCTGCAGGTGGGGAGCCTGGGGTTCGAACTGGGATCCTTGCTCTGGTCCTTGCACTTTGCACCACGTGCGCTTAACTCGCTGCGCCCAGCCTACTGAAAGCCTTTTTTGCATGGCCATTATGCCATCTTTCCTGCCTGCGGAGTCCTTTCCATAATTAACAATATTTTATTGCCACCAGGACTATTATCACTGGGGCTTGGTGCCTGCTCTCAGTTGTGCTCCCCCCATCTTCCTTTCTTTCATTTGATAGGACAGAGGGAAATTGAGAGGGGAGAGGGAGATAGGTAGAGAAGGAGAGGCACCTACTGCATTTGCTTCGCAACTCATAAAGTTTGCACCCTACAGGTGAGGCCAGGGGCTTGAAACGTGCACAAGGTAACACTAGGCTCCAACGGGATTTTTTTTTCTCTCTCTCTCTTTCTCTCTCCTCGTCTATCTATCTATGGATTACCTATCATCTATCTGTCTGTCTCTCCAGGATGATCACTATAGCTCGGGCTGGCACTATGAATCCACTGCTTCCGGAGGTCATATTTCCTCTTTCCATTTTTTTTCTATTCAATTAAATAGGACAGAGAGAAATTGATAGGAGAGGGGGAAAGAGAGAAAGACACCTGCTTCACTGCTTCACTGCTTGTGAAGTGGCCCTACTGCAGATAGGCATCAGGGGCTTGAACCCGGGTCTTTGTGCATGGTACTATGTGCTTAATTGGGTGTGCCACAGACTGCCCCCATTAGCATTCTCTCTCTTCTTCTATTTTATTTACCTTTTAATTAGTAATTTCATATTGATTTACAAAATTACGAGACAGCAGGTATAATCCCACACCATTCCTACCACCAGGATTCTGTGACCCCATTCCCTCCACTGGAAAGTGCAGCTGTTCTCCCAAGGTCACAGATATGGAGTCACTATTATTTCTATAATTATCTGTCTGTATTTATATCTATCTGTCTGTCTATTATTTCTCCTATGGTCCTGCCTTCTCGTCCTTTCTAAGTCACGCCTACAACTATTGCTACTTAGAAACATCCTTCCCTTTTTTCCTCTTCTCTCTTCAGGTCCTGATGGAACTGGAGTTCAGAGCCTTCTGGTCATAATTTCCTAACCTAAATTAATTCATTATTACTTATTTTTATGGTAGGTATTTTCCGTTCAAATTGTGTGGCTTCTGCCTGTTGATAGGACCTGACACATACCTCAGGTAGCATTTTTCTGTTGTCCTGCTCTGACCTCTGTGCTTCTGTTCCCAAAGACATACCTAAGTGCTCAGAGATTGACATGCATCTTATTAAACCTCTTATTATAGTCAAAATCCTTCCTGTCCAAAGCCTCATATAGTTTCAGGATAGTGTCTTAGGTGGCCAGATTAGATCAGTAGTCTCAAACTTTAACAGCTCTAAGAAGCACTAGTTCACTGAGCCTCACCTTCAGAGTTGTGGCTATGTAAGTGAGAACGGACCTCAGAATTTACATTTCTCACAGGTTCTTTTCTTTTCTCTCACAGGTTTAGATTGGTGCTGACATTGCATACCAGGGGAACCGCATTTTGAGTGCTGCTGTTATAAAGCAGGGTTTATTAAGTAATCTCCCCCCCCCCATCCAATTCTGAGCGCATATAGAGTCATGTGGAGATTTTTAACTCGTTCTTTTACTTGGGGCCCACAAAAACATATTCTACAGGAATCTCACAGATTGCTCTCAGATCTAGGTGACAAGAATCACGTAAGTAAGTACTTCTAGTGTTAGGTAGCCAGAACCAAGAACCAGTGTTTATCTCAGCGTTTCTGAAACGGTAGAATAAACCATTGAGCATCTTGTTCAAATTAAAGTTCTGGTTCATGTAGCACTGTAACGTGACCAAAGATTTTTCTATTTTCCCCTTCCAAATCATTTTCTGGGAGAAATAACAGTTCATGGGACATTGGCTGACACATGGCCACAACTTCTCATCTTCCTCTGATAGGTGAGTGCATTCCACTCCCGCTGCCAACTGAGTCCTTTCCAGCCATTATATAGTAGGTCTCCCCACCACTCTCCATTCCCTGCCCACCTCCCTTCCCTCAAATTCTTTACTTTGTACCCCTTCAAGTTTCATGCTGTGTTTTCCCTCCCCTCTCTTCTCTCTTAAGGTACACCTGTCAGTGAGATCATCCAGTGTCCTTTCCCTCCTGCTGACTTTCCTCAATTAATGTGATTTCTTCAAGTTTCATCCAACATGGAGCAAAGAAATCATTTCATCATGCCTTACAGCTGAGTAGTTTTTCTTTGTTTGTGTTACGCTTTTAAAAAATAATTGAATGACATAGTGGGGGTTGTATTGTTAAATGGGAATCTGGGGAATGTTATGCATGTACAAACTATTGTATTTACTGTTGAATGTAAAACATTAATTCCCCAATAAAGAAATAAATTATTTTTTAAAAAAAGTCAGTTCCCCCTGGGGTAAACTGTTTATTTCAATTTGCAAAAAAAAAAAAAGAAAAAAAAATAATTGGACAGGAATTGGGCGGTAGCTCAGTGGGTTAAGAGCAGGTGGCGCAAAGCGCAAGGACTGGTCGAAGGATCCCGGTTCGAGCCCCCAGCTCCCCACTTGCAGGGGAGTTGCTTCACAGACGGCGAAGCAGGTCTGCAGGTGTCTGTCTTTCTCTCCCCCTATCTTCCCCTCCTCTCTCCATTTCTCTCTGTCCAATCTAACAATGACATAATAACTACAACAATAAAAAGGGCAACAAAAGGGGAAAATAAATATTAAAAAATAAAATAATAATAATAATAATTGGGCCCAGATGAAGTTGCTCCTGCTACTCCGAAGGCCACACTTGAAGACCAAGTGTCAGAAACGCTGTCTTACTCCTTCTCTATGTGTGTGCTTGTTCGCATTTGTCAGAGCTACGTGATTCAGCTTTTTTCTTTTTTTGACTCCAGGGTTATCGCTGGGGCTCACTGCCTACACCATGAATCCACTGCTCCTGGAGAGCATTTTTTTTCCCCATTTTTTTTCTTGCCCTTGTTGTTACAGCTCTTGTTGATGTCATTATTGTTATTGTTGCTATTGATGTTGTTGGATAGGACAGAGAGAAATGCAGATCAGAGGGGAGACAGAGAGGGGGAGAGAAAGACACCTGCAGGTCTGCTTCACCGCCTGTGAAGTGACTCCCTTGCAGGTGGGGAGCTGGGGCTCGAACCATGTGCACTTAGCCCTCTGTGCTGCTGCCCGGCCCTGTGATTCAGGTATCTTTTGGGTGCTAGAAATCAAGAATGTCTGTTTGATTTTGTTCTATAAGTTGCCTGACTACAGTGGGAAATGTTCTCAGACTTCATTTTGGGTCCTGAGTGACCATGGCAACTTTCTCAAATCTGTATTTCAACCAAGTGGTCCCTGAACATCACTACAAATCGCACCAGAGGACCCAGAGACACTCACAGTTGGGTCAGGTGACTATATTCACACAAAGGACCCCATGCTTCCTGGGAGGTGCAGTCGAGCTGAATGCTGTCCACTAAAGCACTTAACACAGACTCCCATAATCAATAGAGAGATAATCCCCCACCTGCAGGGGAGTCGCTTCACAGGCAGTGAGGCAGGTCTGCAGGTGTCTTTCTCTCTGTCTTCCCCTCCTCTCTTCATTTCTCTCTGTCCTATTCAACAATGACGATGACAATAATAATAACCACAACAATAAAAAGCAACAAGGGCAACAAAAGGAATTAAATAAATAAATATTCTTTAAAAAAAAAGAATTCCTCCACCCCTGGACAGATAAGCCATAGTGGAAAATATCCTGCCAACTAGAGCTCAGTTCAAGGCATTGGACAAAAATCTACTACTAAGTGGTCCAGGAGGTGATGCAGTGGATAAAGAGCATTGGACTCTCAAGCACGAGGTCCTGAGTTCAGTCCCTGGCAGCACATGTGCCAGAGTGATGTCTGGTTCTTTCTCTCTCTCTCTCTCTGTCTCTCCTGCTATTTTTCTCATAAGTAAATAAAATCTTAAAAAAAAATAGGAAGAAAATCTACTACTGAAAGCAACAATTACTGCTGTTAAACGCAATGGGTACTCTGGTTCTCCTTACCCTACAGGGAATTCTTAAATGAGAAAGGCCACTTGCAATTAGTATAGTGGCTTCTTATAAAAATGGAAAAGCACGGGGAGTCTGGGGGTAGCACAGCGGGTCAAGCGCACATGGCGCAAAGCGCAAGGACCAGCGGAAGGATCCTGGTTCAAGATGCCCCCGCTCCCCACCTGCAGGGAAGTCTTTTCACAGGCGGTGAAGCAGGTGTCTGTCTTTCTCTCCCCCTCTGTCTTCCCTTTTTCTCTCCACTTCTCTCTGTCCTATCTAACAATGACGACATCAATGACAACAACAATAACTACAACTACAATGAAAAACAGCAAGAACAACAAAAGGAAAAATAAATCTAAAAAATTTAAAAAGAAAAAATAAGTAAAAATAAATGAAAAGCAAGGGCACACAATTAGCTTTTTTACTTCCACATATTTTATTCTGTTATACTCAAATATTATCACTTAAAATTGTTTTAGTTTTATCAAGCCAACTGTTAGAAAAACTAACCCTCAGAAGAAGTTATTAAATTCCATTCCACGCCATGCCCAGCGTCCTTTCTCTCTAAGGAAAAACCCAAGGCAGAAGGAAATAGACTGAGAAGGTACAGCTTTGCCCAGGGGAAATGCTTTGCCCATCCAGCTGTTTTTGTAGAATGCACAGCTGATTTAACTCCCCGGAACGACAGGTGCAGGTGTGCTGCTCTCTGCCTCACTGGGCTATCCTCGCATCTTTTGTGAGCTTTTTATTCAGGGCTCTGCTGAACGGCACACTCGAGAAACAGATTCTTTCAGGACAGAGCTGCAGGGAGTGACATTTAGCTTATTCCCTCTGGTGGGACCTGGCCATTTGATGGGATCCCAGGGAGACTCTTTGAAGGCTTTTTTTGTGTGTGAAGTGGCAGACATTTCAGCTCTGCTTCCAGTAGAGGAGCAGGCCCACTTGCTCCAGCTTTCAGCTGACAGTGCTCTGTTTATTGGTGACCTGGGGCGGTGGGGGTGGGGTGGTGTGTGGTGGTGGTGGTGTGTGTGTGTGTGTGTGTGTGTGTGTGTGTGTGTGTACATGTGTGTGTGTGTGTGATTTCTGAAGCAACATCAGAATTCCACAGAGGAAACTTCATAAGACAAAGCAAGAAGGGTGCTTACTTATAGAATAAATTCACAAAGTGAGTGAAATTTCTAGATCTTTCTGTAAAGTCAAAAGTTTAAAAGGAGACTCCAATTACTGATAGTAATACTCGGATGAAGAATCCAGAAGCCACAGGGTATGAAGCCTTTAGGTCTGGGAATAGAGACAGAACATTTTTACCAGCGTGACTTCTCGATGACTTGTTTTCATTAAGGTAATTTTTTTTTTTTTTAACCAAAGCACTGATCAGCTCTGGCTTATGGTGGTGCAGGGAATTGAACCTGGGACTTCAAAGATTCAGGCAGAAGAGTCTCCTTGCATAACCTTTATGCTCTCTATTCCCACCCAAGGCAAACGCTGATTTGATTGTTGATACTGTGATGAATCAACTGCAGGGAAAGACATTTTCCAGAGGTTATTCCAGAACATTTAGGGGAAGGGAAGGAGGAGGGAGGCATCAAAGGAGGTAAAAAAGGAGTAAGAAACAGTTCAGGGAGGCTAACTGCCATTTGCTTAGCATTCATTCTATGTCAGGCAGTGCGCTTTCAAATAAATTAAGACATTAACTCTTTAAAAAACCTGAAAACTGTATTTTAGTCTTCAAATTTTCGATGGAGAAATTGAGGCTTAGGAAAGGAAATGACTTATCTAAGGTCACAGAGCAAAGAAAACTGGATGGGAGCAAACACTTAGGTCACTCCAAAACTCCTGGTCCTTTTTAACGTCATTTATTTGGAACACCTGCCTTTAGAGAAACTGAGAGAAGGAGACAAAGAAACCATCTTTTGGAACAGCCTGTAAATGAACCTGCACGTGCACCGAGGGGTCTATATCCAGGGCTGTAGTGAGCGAAGGAAACACAGCAGCTGGAACATTTTAGAATTCTATTCTAAAGGCAGAGTCCTGAAAGGACGATCTTAGCAAAATGAACTAGACACTTCAGGAGAAGCAGCATCTTCAGAAACAACTATTTGGAATATGTTGTTTTTCACTGTTTCAGATAAAGTTATGATCTTGGTAGGGGCCATCTGTAGGATTGTCATGAGTTAATCAGATGGCTGGCTAGCGTCCGAGCTGGATATGATTTCTTTCTATCCGAGAAGAACTGATCAGTTTCTAAGACTTCCAAAGTCATTTATATTTTCATCCTTCTAGAAAATCCAAATGAAACAAGAAAACAAAAACCGTCACAAAGTAAGAAGTACTAGAGTATGTTACAATTAGGCACTCAGCCACTATTATTATTTGAAGTACTGAGCACTATGTGCAGAGCTCTCCTGGAGAAGCTTATCAGTTCCTTTTTTTTCTTTATATTTATTTATTTTCCCTCTGTTGCCCTTGTTGTTTTTCAGTGTTGTTTTTCAGTGTTGTTGTAGTTATTGATTGTTGTTGTTGTCATTGTTGGATAAGACAGAGAGAAATGGGAGAGAGGAGGGGAAACCAGAGAGGGGGGAGAGAAAGACAGACACCTGCAGACCTGCTTCACCGCCTGCGAAACGACTCCCCTACAGGTGGGGAGCCTGGGGCTCAAAGGGAGATTCTTACTTGGTCCTCGCGCTTTGCGCCACGTGCGCTTAGCCTGCTGTGCTACCGCTCGACTCAGTCACTTCTATAGAACATCACTCATTTATTAGAAGTTGTACAGAAATAGTATTGCTTGCAATTGTCAGCTGTAATTCCTTTTTTTTTTTTTTAACCAGAGCACTTCTCAGCTCTGGTTTATGATGGTATAAGGGATTGAACCTGGGACTTCGGAGCCTCAGGCATGAGAGTCTGTTTGCATAACCATTATGCTATCTACCCCTGCCCTCAGCTGTAATTATTTTGATCTTAGCTCCTACAGATTCAATCTTTTTTAAATTATCATCTTTATTTATTATTTATTGAATAGAGACAGTCAGAAATTGAGCAGAAGGGAGAGACAGAGAGGGACAGAGACAGAAAGACGCCTGCAGCCCCGCTGTACCACTCGCAAAGCTTTCCCCCTGCAGATGGGGACCAGGGGCTTGAACCCGGGTCCTTGCACATTGCAACATGTGTGCTCAACCAGGTGCGCCACCACCCGGCCCCAGTTCTTTATTATGTAAGGGATAATCGTATAACTTTGGGAGATGTTTCTGGAGCTGACTGCCTGGAATTATTTAGGACCAAGTTCATATCTTAGGTTTCAGCATTCTGAATTCTCTATTTTATTAAAATAAATAAAAATATTTTTCAAACTATAAAGTTTCAGACTACTTCCTATAAGCACTAAACAGGCATCTCATATACAGTCACAGACTCAGGGTTTCATGAATAGAATTTGGATGTTACTTCCATTATTAGCTAGCATTCAGTTTTGTACAACTATAGTTTCTAGATCAATATTTTTTCACTCCAAACTGATTGAGCTGAAGTCAGATTTTCTGCATTTTAACTAAGTGCCCCATGTTGTCTGCTGCAGATATTTTGTTCACTTCACTCCTAATACATACCTCTTCTGGAGGGTAATATTTCTATCAAGTAGCTGGATAGCCTCTGTGAGGACACTGTTAAAAATCGTTCGACTCCTCAAGGCAATGAGTTTTATTTGTAAGTAGCTTTAATTGCGGGAAATGACTTCCTTTGTTGAGTCAAATTAAGTCTTACATGATACATCTAGTTCTTTTACCATCACAGGAGATTTTAACACCCACTATTATTTTTAAGAAAATAGAGTTACCAAGAAAACAAGTCCTTCTCTTCCTTTTCCATCTCTGTTTTGCTCCTTCAGATAGAAGTAGGATGACCAGAAGAGGAAAATGAAGGTGTTGAAGATTATATCCCCGACAGGAAGACAGGGGCTTTTGCTATTGACACAACCATGATATTTCAACACCAGGCATCTAGGAAAACTTGAAATTTGCATTTCCCAGAGTAACAGCACAACACACATATATGAACAAGTCAAACACCCAAGACATGTTCCACCAACAGACCCCCAACATGGGATAGTCTCAACTGTTAAGAGTAACGATGTTGAGAAAAAAATGTTGATGGGGAATAAGGTAGAGTTGGGCCAGCTGTCAGGGCTTCTCCTGTAAGAAATCAGTAGGAACTCTCACTCCTCCTAGGTTTTTACTCATCTTACCCAGCTGCAGACACTTCTGGGACAAGAGGTTGTCCTTGGGGGAACATTTATGGAGAAAGTAACTGGCTGAGAAGGCATCATGCATATTCAGGGGTCTTACTGGGACTTCCCAATTTCTCAGGACTTCACTAATTTATCCTTTTTGTATTCTTACTTGGAGAAACAAATATTTTATTCACAGATTTCTCTAAAAATTTATTTTTTTTAATGAGAGATGAGATAGACAAGAGAATCACTCAGATCTAGCACAAGGTGAGGCTGGGGACTGAACCTGCAGCCCCAAGGACTTGAGACCTGAGCTATGCCAAGGATTTCAGATGAAACTAATCACTAGTAAATTTCACATGGCAGTGATGATGGATTTGAATATGAAAGGAAGAGCATTAAGAGTAGCTACAGGAACTAGTAAGTTTAGTATTCTCTATTTAAAATTATGTAACATAGTTAACTGGAAAAAATTCTGTGTCTCAACTATCCACTTACAAAATGGTGGTAATATGGCAGGTGATTTCTGTAGCATAGCTGCCATGACAGTTGCCTTATATGATATAATACTAAGTAATTTTTACACAATTCCTGAACATCTCTTGGTATGAACATGTCAGTCATTGCTAGCTTTAGTGAGAGTTGTACTTCTTTGCTTGAAGAATTCAAGAAGCAACATCAACTCATTCTTAAATAGGAGGGTTCAGGTGCTGGAACAGGATGGCAGAGGAAGAAGAGCTAGAGGGGGTTGCAGTGTTATGTGGAAAACTGAGAGATGTTACACATGTGCACACCACTGTATTTTACTGTTGACTGTAAAACATTAATCCCCTCAATAAAGCAAAAATATAATTGCATAGGTCTGGATGAACAAAAGGGGAACTAAAAAGAAATATATTAAATCTAGATTGTTTCCTTTGCCTCAGTTTTTCTTCTCATTTAGAGGAAAAAGAGAGAGAGAGTAAGAGATTTCAGAGACAGTGAAGCAGGAGGTACTGGATCTTATGTGAACTGCCCTATAAACAGGAAGGTCCCATTTCTCTTACAGAAGGTATCATTTATTTCTGCTATTCTAGTCAATTTTAGGATACATGATTAACACATCAGAAATCTGAGTTTGTTGACTGTAAACTATTAATCCCCTAATAAATTTTTTTTTTTTTAAAAAGGGAACCTTTACACAGAAAGGCCTTTTGGGCTTTTTCTAGAGCCCTCAGGGAAATCTGTCCCCTAAGCTTTACCTGTCTATCATTTCTGCATGGATCCTACCTCGGAAACTAATAAAGGAAGCATTTTACATACACACACACACACACACACACACACACACACACACACACACACACACACATCTTGGTTTATTAAGATGTTTTAATAATATAATTCCCAGATCATTTATTCTTGTTTGGTGAGAAATAAAGATGGGGTAAGTCCAGGATGTAAGTGCAATATATTTTCAAAAAGCATTTTGAATTATTAAACCCTAAATGTTCTTAAACACATAGGCAAGGCCTTTCTTTCATTACCAAGCCTGGCATCTGGGTCTGTCTGCCGGTTGACATGCAGGGAACAGTATGGATTCTAGACTGCCTCTGACATCCAAACTGTGTAATCTCTGGGAATGTCCCCCTCTGCAGAATTAGAGTGAAAACACTGCTTTTCTTAACTTACTACATTGTAGAGAGGATTAAGAAAAATAAAGTGCTGGTCCACCCACTCAAGTCAGAATCAGAAGTGTCGGTTCACCAGACTTCCCTGGACAGATGATCCCACCGATGTGTCCTGGAACCCCACCTCCCCAGAGCCCCACCTTACTAGGGAAAGAGAGAGTCAAGCTGGGAGTATGGATCAACCTGTCAACACCCATGTTCAGCAGGGAAGCAATTACAGAAGCCAGACCTTCCACCTTCTGCACCCCACAATGACCCTGGGTCCATACTCCCAGAAGGTTAAAGAATAGGAAAGCATGGGAGCCAGGTGGTAGCACAGTGGGTTAAATGCACATGGCACAAAGCTGCAAGGACTGGTATAAGGATCCCGGTTGGAGACCCCGGCTCCCCACCTGCAGGGGAGTCGCTTCACAGGTGGTGAAGCAGGTCTGCAGGTGTCTATCTTTCTCTCCCCCTCTCTGTCTTCCCCTCCTCTCTCCATTTCTCTCTGTCCTATCCAACAACAATGACAACAATAATAACTACAACAACAACAAAAAAAACAACAAGGGCAACAAAAAGGAATAAATAAATAAATTTTTAAAAAATTAAAAAAGGAAGTGTCGGATCAGCCTTTGCCTTACCACTAGCTAATTGTCTCTCCTGAAATAACAGCATGGAGGGAGGATATGCCCAAGGTTTTTGCCTTATTTCGAGGCCAAAAGGAAAAGGAGCAATGTGGTCGTCATCTCACAGTCCACAGAGCAATTCTGGGTTTTACAAAGCAAAATATGGTGTCCACCGGAGACACAGAGTGACCACCGGGTGGGGTCTTCTTTACCACCACACTGGAGCCCATGTTCTGGACACCCAGCCCATGTTTTTATTTCATGAGTAAAATATGATCTCACTTTTCTTTTGTAATCCAGGAGCATGAGGATGGTTATACATTTGTTGCAAACTGCATGCAGATAAGAGAGGGGGATTCCTTTGGAAACTACATCCTCTTAAGAATAACTCATTTTTTGATCAACTATACATAATAGTAGTGCATTTGTTGTTAAAACAGCAAGCTTTTTTTTTACCCAAATGAAGAGAAAACATTCATTTCTTTATAAATATTTTAAATAATTTAAATACATATTTCATACCAAGTATATAAAAATAGCCTCTTTTTTTTGATAAATAAAGACATATTCATTTACATGGCAAATAACGTGCAATAGCTAACCACTGGCCGCCAAGTCTGGTTGACTGATTGTCTAGGAGATGACACTCAGAGGTCACCCACCGTCCCTCTGCCTTCACAAAAAGAGAAGCGGGTCAGCAGGAGCTGCACACTGATTCCCGAGGCCAGCAGTGCTGTGGATCTTGTTCAGGGAGTGACTAACAGGCACTCAGGAAAATCCTTTGCTGCACTGCTGCACGATGGCTTAGAACAACAACGAATTGACAAATTCTTTGTCTAGGACTTGTAACTGCTCAGACCCTCAGGGTCTCTGGACTTTTTCCCTATGTCTGTCAAACAGACCTGTAAGTCAATACCTGGACAGGAGAATGTTTCTGTTATGCTCCCAGGATCTAGAAACTGTTTGCTACAGGACAGAGGAGGTTCTACCTTTTTCTCTGACTCTCACGCTCTCTTAGGCAGGATCACCAACTCTACCCCGTTTTTTTTTTTTTTTTTTTTTACCTGTCAGAAGCAAATAAATAAATAAATAAATAAATAAATAAAAATGAAAAATAAGGCGAGCTAAGCTGTCATGCAGTGGTGGGCCTGAAACTAGCCATGTCTGCGCCATGTGCTCTGCGGTCGTCACACGTCTACGGTTTTATCAGCGTTCACTTGTGCTGTGCTTGTGACAACTTCCAGGGGGAAGTTCTCCAAAGGTTCAGGGGAGATGGAGGCCATTCCTTTCCGGTGGTCCCACGATCCTGCCAGGTTTTCCAGACTGAAGGAACTCACGGCTCCCTGCCCGAAGCTGCTCTCCTCCGATCTGCTTGGGAGGACCAGATGCAGGGACGTCTCTGAAGAGGGGCAGAGGGAGGAGGAGAGGGTGGCCGAGATGGGCTGCAGGGGCGTCAGCGGCGTGTCGGAACGTGGAGAGACGCACCTTAAAAGTGGCACGCGACCTTCTTGGACGACTTGGTAGTGGGCAGGTGAATGATCCAGACCGGAAGGCTGGTAAAGTTCACCGCCCGTGGGGTTCTGTTCCTGAGACGCGGTTTGTTGGGGGCTGCTCCCCACCGAGGAGGGATCTGCGCTCCAGATGTCTGAGGTGAGACAGAGCTGTGCCTGCGAGTAAGCAGTGCCCCCGGCTCGCAAGTGCAGGCAAGGCTGCTGAGTGCTGCAGGTCTGTAGGCCATCCCTGGACGGACACACGGAAGTGGTGTGCAGACAGCAAACGTGCTGTGGAGGCTGCTGGGGCGAGAGGATCTTCTCCAGGAGCTGCATCACATTCTTTATGTCTTTGCCTAACTGGGACACCTCCCGAGCCAACGCTGTGACCTGTGTGAACAGCACAAAGCAAGAGAGGAGAGTCAGATGCCTGGGAAAGAGTTCATAGCAGGGTGGCAGGGCGATGATTTTTTTATTATTATTATTATTTTTAACTTCTTTATTGGGGAATTAATGTTTTACATTCCACGGTAAATGCAATAGTTTGTACATGCATGGCATTGCTCAGTTTTCTGTAGAACAATACAGCCCCCCACACCAACCCCCAATAAGGTTTCTATGGCAGAGGGTAAGGGTAGGTCTGCAAGAGTGGTGAACCTCCATTTCCTGCTGAGTCTCAGAGAAAATGGGCAGCCTGGGTTCCTGACCTGAAGCCATCTTCAATCCAAGGGAAGCCAGAAGCACACAGATAGTCTGGCATTCTCTCTCTTTTAAAAATTTTAAAATTATCTTTATTTATTTATTGGTTAGAGACAGCCAGAAATTCAGAGGATAGGGATGAGAGAGAGAGAGAGAGAGAGAGAGAGAGACCTGCAGCACTGCTTCACCACTTGCAAAGCTTTCCTCCTGCAGGTGGGGACCGGGGGCTTGAACCCGGGTCCTCGTGCACTGTAACATGTGCACTCAACCAAGTGTGCCACCACCGGCCTCGATAGTCTGGCATTCTTTATCAGTGATTTTGGGATTCAAGAACAAAAATCAGAAACGTAGGTCCACCCCCTCTTGCATTTATTACAAACAGACAGTAGTGTTTATTTCCTCTGTGATGCTCAGTGGTACACATGAATAGCCCAAGGCAACTAAAAATGATATCAAGTGGAAGGTATTGCACGTGAAATATTCAGGGGAATACCTGTCCAGGGAAGACACCCAGAAAGAGACAGCTTTCCCTTTTGTCTTCTCTGCTTGAAATTTACATTACTATAGTTCCAGATAAACTGGTCATCAGTGACAGTGAAAGCATAAGTGAAAACTGACAGATTTATTGGGAAGAGAGTTTGTAGAGAAGTGAAAAGTGCCAGAGGCTGGAAGGTAGTGTAGCAGGTTAAATGCACATGGTGTGAAGCAGGTCTGCAGGTGTCTATCTTTCTCTCCCCCTCTCTGTCTTCCCCTCCTCTCTCCATTTCTCTCTGTCCTATCCAACAACAGCAATAACAACAATAGCAATGATAATAATAACAAGGACAACAAAAAAAAAATGGAAGAAAATAACCTCCAGGAGCAATGGATTCATAGTGCAGGCTCTGAGCCCCAGCCATAACCCTGGAGGGAAAAACAAAAGGAAAGAAAAGTGCCGAAACCAAAGTTGAAAATTAAAAAAAAATGTAAGTAGGGGAGGAATAGGTCCGGATAAACACTGCAAAGAGCCTGGATTTACACACGAGTGCAGAGCTCATCAAACTATAGCCCCAGCTATGTGGTGCAGGCTTTTGTTAATTTTACTTGATGAGAAATTTAGTTATCATTAGCCTCTCAAGGAAGATATTATCCCCAACACTTAAAACCACTAACTAGTCTTCCTTGTTTATTTTATACTTAAAACCATTGCCAACATTCACAGGAAGATTTATTTTCCTAGCAACCAACCCCACTGATTTCTAACCATGGAAGATGAGATGATCAAATTTGACTGACATCTAGTTTTTTTTTTTGAAAGATCTTTTTTTGAATTATTTTTTAATCTTTTTTAAAAATTTGTTGGATAGAGACAACCAGAAATTCAGAGGGTAGAGATGACAGAGAGGGAGAGAGACAGAGAGACACCTGCAGCCCTGCTTCACCACTTGTGAAGCTTTCCCCCTGCAGATGGGGGCTTGGGGCTCAAACCTGGGTCCTTGCACACTGTAACATGTGTGCTCAACCAGGTGTGCCACCACCTGGCCCCGACTGACGTCTAGTTTTTCTGGAATGTTTATGCCTTTTCAAATAGAATAAAACCTGCATTTTAGACAATAGGATACACGGATATTTTCTAGGATTTGCTTAGACCAATAGCACTAACAAAATATTGCAAAGTGTTGGCCTTTTCCTTGAGACTTCCTATGACTTGATTTGACTATCAAGAACCACAAAACTATCATGGGAGCAACAGAATCATAACCTAACCAAACCGAACCAAACCTAACAAAACCAAACTAAACCTAACCAAACCGAACCAAACCTAACAAAACCAAACTAAACCTAACCAAACCAAACCTAATCTAACCAAACCAAACCTAAACAAACCTAATCAAACTTAACCTAACCTAACCAAACCAAACCTAACCAAACCAAACTAAACCTAACCAAAGCTAACCAAACTTAACCTAACCTAACCTAACCTAACCTAACCTAACCTAACCTAACCTAACCTAACCTAACCTAACCTAACCTAACCAAACCTAGCCAAACCTAACCTAACCTAACCTAACCTAACCTAACCTAACCTAACCTAACCTAACCTAACCTAACCTAAGGGCAGATCAGTTTCAGTGATGCCAAAACCAAGACTGCAGTTTGGGGCAGGGTTTCCCAACAGCTGATCACATCTCGTTAATTCAGCTCACTTCCTATTAGTGTTAATTCTCCCTGGCAGCCCCATCAGGAGGGAGTAGTGCTTAACTCAGGCATTTTGAAAAGGCCAGTAGGAAGTCTTTCAGCAGTTCAAGCAACCAACTGCTAACACCTGTCTTGAAATTGTCAGGCCAAAACAAGGTTTTCAGCAGACCTAAAGCTTGTGGTGACAAAAAGATACCTCGGGGGCTGGGCGGTAGCACAGCGGGTTAAGCGCACGTGGTGCAAAGCGCAGGGACTGGCATGAGCATCCTGGTTGGAGCCCCCAGCTCCCCACCTGGAAGGGGGTGTGGAGTCACTTCACAGGCGGTGAAGCAGGTCTGCAGGTGTCTATCTTTCTCTCCTCCTTTCTGTCTTCCCCATCTCTCTCCATTTCTTTCTGTCCTGTCCAACAACAACAGCAATAACAACAATAACAACCACAACATGGGCAACGAAATGGGAAACATGGCCTCCAGGAGCAGTGGATTCCTAGTGCAGGCACTGAGCCCCACCAGTGATAACCCCAGGAGGCAAAAAAAAAAAAATACCTCTGAGCTTCATATGTAAGATGTGAGAGTGAATGTGGGATTCTGAGTTTCGAACATTTTACAGCCACTTGTTAGTTTTGTAACCTGCCAAGTCTCCCTCAATTGTAAAGTACATGGATCACACTTAAAATCAGTATCTAGATCTTGGCACTGAAGACATTCACCCAAGGATTTGACTAGCTTTCAATCAAAATTTCAGAAAAGAAGGCTGACACTAAATGAAATGTTTGAAGGGACATAGCGGCCATCCAGCTCCTGTAGGTCTAAATTTAATAATGGTGTCAAATTCACCAGAGACACATTAGCTCAGCTTCCGATGAACCTTTTTTTTTCTTTTCCCCCCAAAAGGGTTATTATTGCTGGTGATTGTCGCATACACGACTTCACTGTTCCTGGAGACCATTGCTTCCTCTTGTTTGACAGACAGTGAGAGACAGAAAGATAGAGATAGAGGGAGAGACAGACAGAGACAGAGAGCGAGACATCTGCACCACTACTTTACTACATGTGAAATGGCCGCCTTGCAGGTGGGGACTGGACAGCTGGACCTGGCTCTCTGTAGTGGGTGCATTCCACCAGCTGTGCCACCACTCAACCTCTAAAAATGCTTTGAATTAGACATATATTTGGATTCAATTAAGACACAGTCTTTGAAAAACAATTTTGCAATGGTGGGGTTTATAGTTAAGAACATTTATACCCTTTTCCTGTTGGGGAATTATGCAGATGCAGTCTTTGCCCTCAGGTTTTGCCACTTGTCGCGATATTCTCACAGTGCCTTTTTCAACCAATCCTGTCCTGACATGTCACTCCTGGTTGTTGCCCTACAAAGCCCTCCCACTTCCGTGCTCTCTCTCTCTCTTGCCCGCCTTTCACTTCGGTGATTAGATGCAGGGAAGGTTGCTGTGTGAGGTGGCCATCTTTGCTACCTCCACGTGGCCCAAACTGCTGCTCTCTCACCCAACTCTGAGGTGCCAGCGCAAAATAAAGGATTGTGTTCCCTTTCTGCTCCAAACCTCCTTTTTCTGCGTCCCCCCCCTCCCCCCCGCTGCAGCAAGTGACATTTTCCCATAATTTGGGAGCTACTCTCTTCCCTGATCCAGCTTTCTAGTCTGTTTTCCAGCCATGGCACCATCTCCCCAGACAATACCCTGGGCCCACCTGCATATTAGTACTTGTCAGGCTCAGGCAAAAACTAGTAAAGTCATGGGTCTCTTGGAATAGACCTAAAATAGACCTAATAGCTTTTTCCAAAATGGAGACCCCAAATCTTCACCTGCAATACTCTTGCCTTTAGGTTCACGAATAGTCCAAAAAAAAGTTTTTTTTTTTTTTTGGTCCCTAGCCTGGTTCAGATTTCTTTTTTAAATCTACTTATTTATTTATTTACTCATTAGCTCGTATAGCTTACTGAATCTAAGTGCCTATTTAGTTTAGGGGCACAGATAAAATCATGTGCCCCTCTCTCTTCTTCTCTGCACATTTTTTTTTATTATCTTTATTCATTTATTGGATAGAGACAGTCAGAAATCTAGAGAAAAGGGGAGACAGAGAGGGAAAGAGAGAGACAGACACCTGCAGCCCTGCTTCACCACTCGCAAAGCTTTCCCCCTTGCAGGTGGGGACCAGGGGCTCGAACCTGGGTCCTTGGGCATT
Source organism: Erinaceus europaeus (assembly GCF_950295315.1). Classification (NCBI taxonomy): domain Eukaryota; kingdom Metazoa; phylum Chordata; class Mammalia; order Eulipotyphla; family Erinaceidae; genus Erinaceus; species Erinaceus europaeus. The sequence continues at coordinate 40,089,103 of NC_080182.1, read as the reverse complement.
GCAACATGTGCGCTCAACCAGGTGCGCCACCATCCGCCCCCCCTTCTCTGTGCATTTCTACGCTGTGACCGTTGCTCCTCTTGACGTGTCTCGTAGTCCCTTCATGGGACCTTCATTTGGTTTTGGCCTTTTTTATCTTGCTGGTTCTTTTAAATGGATTCTCTCACCTGTCCTCCGCTTTGACCTCTGGCTTTTTCTTTCTGCTGGTATTCTTATTCTTTTCTACTGCATCATCATCATCATTATTATTTCTATTATTATCTCAGTCACTGTTTTTTTTTTAATTTATTTATTGGAGGATTAATGTTTTACAGTCAATGGTAAATACAATAGTCTGTACATGTATAACATCCATAATTTGTTCTGCTTTATATCTTAACTCTTTTTCAGCCACCAGGTTCCAATTGCTAACGTGATGCCAACCAGACTTCCCTGGGCAGACCAATATGTCCTGGAGCCCTGCCTCCCCAGAGCCCTGCCCCACTAGGGGAAAGAGAGAGACAGGCTGGGAGTATGGATTGACATTCAGTGGGGAAGGAATTACAGAAGCCAGACCTTCAACCTTCTGCACCCTATAATGACCCTGGGTTCATACTCCCAGAGGGATAAAGAGTAAGAAAGCTATCAAGGGAGAGGATGGGATACAGAGTTCTGGTGGTGGGAATTGTATGGAGTTGTATCCCTCATATCCTATGGGTTTTTATTTTATTTTTTTATCCTATGGTTTTTGTCATTGTTTGCTTTTTAAAATAAAAATTAAAAAAAAGATAGGGATGGACATTACTTAGTGCTCAGAGGATCAGTCAATCAAGAGGACTTAGCAATTATTAACATCTATGCACCTAAGGAAAGGCCATCTGAAAACATCAAACGTCTACTGAAAGAGCTACAGCAATATATGAACAGCAACACAGCCATAGTAGGGGACTTCCACACCCCACTGTCTCAACTTGACGGATCATTCAGGCAGAAAATAAATAAAGAAATGGAGCTAAATGAAGAGATAGATAGCCTTAGAACTATTAGATATTTTCAGAGCCATTAACCCCAAGAAACTGCAATACACATTCTATTCAAGTCCACATGGGTCATATGGATAGACCATATGTTAGGCCAAAAGACAGCACAAGCAAATTCAGGAGCATTGAAATCATACTAAGCATCTTCTTAAACCATAGTGGAATTAAACTAACACTTAACAATCAACAAAAGATTAGGAATAATCCCAAAATGTAGAAGCTCAACAGTACATTACTTAACAACTATTGTGTCAAAGAAGAAATTAAGAGATAAATCAAAATGTTTCAAGAGTTCAATAAAAATGAAGACACAGCTATCAAAATATTTGGGACACAGCAAGGGCAGTACTGAGAGGGAATTTCATAGCCATATAAGCACACAATAGGAAATAAGAGAAAGCTAAAATGAAAAACCTGATTGTACACCTTAAAGACCTAGAAGAAGAAGAACAAAGGAGCCCTAAAGCAAACAGAAGGACAGAAATCACTAAAGTTAGCACAGAAATAAATAACATTGAAAATAAGAAAACCATATAAAAGATCAGTGAAAGTAAATGCTGGTTCAAATGCTGGTTTGTCAAAATTGACAAACTTTTAGCCAGAGTCACAAAACAAAAAAGGGAGAAGACCCAAATAAATCAGATTGTAAATGAAAGAGGAGCTATCACATCAGACACCACAGAAATTCAACATATCGTGCGAGGCTTCTATGAACAACTATATACCACCAAGCCTTTAACATCCCTTTATGATCAAAATGCTACAAAAAATGGGAATAGATGGAAAATTCCTCAAGATAGTGGAGTCCATATATGGCAACCCCACAGCCAACATCACACTCAATGGTGAAAAACTGGAAGCATTTCCCCTCAGATCAGGTACTAGACAGGGCTGCCCACTACCTGTGCCCAGACTCTACCAAACCAGGGGAAGCTTTGTTGCTGTTGTGTCTTTCCCCCTCTCCTTTCTACCTGAAAAAGCTAGCTTGCAATCCCAGTGACAAAAGATAAAGCACAAATAACAACACCCCCTCAAATGAAAACAATCAACAAAAAGTTCTGTACAGCAAATTATAGAAATGTAATGACAGGGCTGGGGCAGTGGAGCATCAGTTAAATGCACAAATTACCATGAGCAAGGACCTGGGTTCAAGCCCAGCTCCCCACCTGTAGGGTGGATGCCTCACGAGTGGTGAAGCAGGTCTGCAGGTTTCTATTTTTCCTCTCCCTTTCTATCTCTTCCGTCTTTCTCGATTTCTCCATCATATCCAATAAAGCAGAAAGAAAAGGAAATATAAGGAAAAAGTGGCCAATGGTAGCCAGTGATAACCACAGTGGCAATAATAAGAAAATATAATAAAACATATACAGTGTCTCAAAATAAGCCAACATCTGCATTTCCAGGTAATTATAGGAAAGACAGCTTCGGTAAAACATAGGAATAAACCAAGAATATGAAGCGTCCAGGAAAGAAATGCAAAATGTCAACATAAAATAAAAGAAAAAAGAAAATCAATGAGGTGTTGGGTGGTAGCGCAGCAGGTTAAGCACTTATGCCACAAAGCACAAGGACCCACAGTAAGGACCCGGTCCGAGCCCCCGGCCCCAACCTGCAGGGGAGTCGCTTCACAAGCGGTGAAGCAGGTCTGCAGGTGTCTATCTTTCTCTCCCCCTCACGGTCTTCCCCTCCTCTCTCCATTTCTCTCTGTCCTATCCAATAACAACGACAGCAATAACAACAAAAAAGAAATTTAACGACATAAAAATGATTTCCTACAATGAAACTCTAGAAGTGGACGTGTTAGCATGTATTCTAAGTATATACATATAAATACATAGGGCTGAGGAGATAGTATAATGATCATGCAAAAACTCATGTCTATGTCTGATACAGCAAATCCTAGCAATGGGCTTTTCAAAGTTAACCCAACTGCCAAATAATTTGGTTATAGCAATAACTATTTATTGCCTTCGTAAACCCTAAGACAGCAGGAACCTTCCTCTTCTCTATAAAGCCCATACATCTCCTCTCAAGTCGTACCAAATGATACTGTACCTGCTGATCCCAATCTGATCAGCACAACCAGTACCACCTCGGCAAGCTTCACTTCGGACTGTGCCCAGAGACGTCAGGTGTGGAATGTCAACCCTTCAGCTTTATTACTCTGGTGAGACCTTTTCTAGCTCATAGGACTCCTTAATTACATTTTGGGTGGTGCACTTCTTAACAAAACTCAAAACCTAGATATAGACCAGGGCCCATGAGATAGGGCATATGTACATGCTATTCATAAGTTAGGAGAAAATATATACCTTTTTTAAAAAAAATATTTTTATTTATAAAAAGGAAACACTGACAAGAACCATAGGATAAGAGGGGTACCACTCCACACAAATCCCACCCCCTCCCCTGGTAGCTTTCCTATTCTTTAACCCTCTGAAAGTATGGACCCAGGGTCATTATGAGATGCAGAAGGTTGAAGGTCTGGCTTCTGTAACTGCTTCTCCGCTGAACATGGGTGTTGACAGGTGGATCCATACTCCCAGCCTGTCTCTCTCTTTCCCTAGTGGGGCAGGGCTCTGGGGAAGCGGGGCTCCAGGACACACTACAAAAGTGCACAGTAATTTGCAGAGAGCCAATAAATGCAGCAAGCAAGTAGAAAGACCTAAAAAGTCACCTTAAAGTACCTAATCAAATGGTTTCCACTTAGACCTAGATATCTTTCTTACCTTCCTCCTATTACACGTGTCCCAATCACTCCAAAGGTAACCTTGTCAGACAGAGTAAGGACTACAAAAGCTGAGTAAGGGCAAGAGACTGGCACACTTTAATGATGACTCTTTAGTCACTGCCAGACCACCCCATCACCTGGGGCCCTAGTCAGGGAGTCGTGGGATTCCCACACAGACATGATGGGACTAGACCTCTAGCAGATCCCTTTCACCACTGTCACTGGTCATCTCCATCAGGAACAACATAATGGACCCCTTTGTGGGCCCCTGCAGGACCTTGCCCTCAATGTGGATCAATGGTAGAGAATGTTCCATTCCCTGAAGGGAGGTAGACGACATACTCTATCTACCACCTGAAGAAGATGGGTCCTGAAATTAGTGCAGCCTAGAAAGTTCCTAGCCGTGACCACAGAATGTGAGCCCAGACCTACAGAGAAGCAGAGGTTACATAGGCTCCTGTGCTGAATATGGGCCCCAGACAAAATTGATGGGGTTTACAGTTAACAATATTAATATACTTTCCGGGGCCGGGTGGTGGCACACCTGGCTGAGCGTACATGCTACAATGCCAAGAACCCAGGCTTGAGTCCCTGGTCCCCCCCCCCCCCCCCCGCAGGGGGAAAGTTTCATGAGTGGTGAAGCAGTGCTGCAAGTGTCTCTCTGTGTCTCTCCCTCTCTAGCCCCTCTTCCCTCTTGATTTCTGGCTGTCTCTATCCAATAAGTAAATAAAAAATAAAAAAATAAAAACACCAATATTTATATACTATCCCATATTTGGGAGCTACTCTCTTCCCGATCCAGCTTTCTAGTCCTTTTTCCAACTATGATACCATCTGGGCCCACCTACATATTAGATGTCAGGTGCAGGCAAAACCTAGTAAAGTCACAGGCCCTTTGGAATAGACCTAAAATAGACCTACTAGCTTTTTCTAAAACAGAGACCCCAAATCTTCATCTGCAATATTCTTGCTTTTAGATTCATGATTAGTAAACAATCTTTTCTGCTTTATATCTTAACTCTTTTTCAGCCACAAGGTTCCAGATGATACCATGATGCCAACCGGACTTCCCTGGACAGATGACCCCACCACTGTGTCCTGGAGCCCTGCTTCCCCGGATCCCTGCCCCACTAGGGAAAGAGAGACACAGGCTGGGAGTATGGATCCACCTGCCAACCCTCATGTTCAGCGGAGAAGCAATTACAAAAGCCAGACCTTCCACCTTCTGTACCCTATAATGATCCTGGGTCCATTGCTCCCAGAGGGATAAAGAATAGGGAAGATATCAAGGGAAGGGATTGGATATGGAGCTCTAGTAGTGGGCATTGTGTGGAAATGTACATTATAAAATGTCAATATTTCCATTTTATAAATAGAAATTTAAAAAAAAGACTCATGTCTAACACACTGAAATTCTCAGGTTCAGTCTTTAGAACTACAACAGGTGGAAGTAAGCAGTGCTCTGTAAGGATAGCCACACAGTGCCAGCTAGAGTTCAACATACTCATGATTGCAATGTCTTTCTTTGGCCAACAGTGTTGACATACTACTTCTACCACATACATTTGCCAGTTTGAGACCACAGACTTTGAATGAGAACCCAGAACCTTCAGTGTCTCCAGGATTGTAAACAAGTATTTACATGTTCAGAAGACAAAATTACTGCGTTGTCTTGAACTAAAAGGAGCAAGGTATCCAAGGAAAGAGAGCTTTCTTTAGCCCTAGAGAGCGATGATCAGTTTGAGTTAGGGAAGATTCCTGTCACTGGGGGCACACCCTACATCATCAAAGTGTTAGCTCCTACTGGGTACGGGAACTCGCTTTTATAAAGACAAAGCCAGCTGTCAAGAGAGAGATGGCATCTCCTGGAGGTGGAGATTCCAGTGACAGTGAAGGTGACAACATATTGCCACAAAACATGCAGTAAAGTTTCTGCTTCCTGACTCCTGCTGGGTTTGTTAACAGAATTCAGTCTAAAAAAAAAAAATCTTTTACTAAACCAGAAGTAGAAAGAAAAGAATGTAGTGTCTTTACTTGCTAAGAGTGGTGAGGCTGGGCTCTTTCTTACAAGACATTATGGTGTTCATTTGCCTAAAAAACTAAGTTATTATGGGATATTTTGTGAAAAAAGACGAAGAAGAAGAAGAAGAAGAAGAAGAAGAAGGAAGAAAGAAAAAGGAGAAGAAGAAGGAGAAGAAGGAGAAGGAGAAGAAGAAGAAGAAGAAGAAGAAGAAGAATAAGGAAGAAAGAAGAAGGAGAAGAAGAAGAAGGAGAAGAAGGAGAAGAAGGAGGAGGAGAAGAAGGAGGAGGAGAAGGAGGAGGAGAAGGAGAAGAAGAAGCAGCAGCAGCAGCAGCTGTGGCATCTTGTGGAGACATGTCTTCCAAGTAACTTCAAATCAAAATACTGCAGAAACACTACAGTAAAAATAAGTAAGAGGCCTTCTAATTGGAGTGACCAAAGTATCCCCTTTTCCTCAACAGCTGTTTAAACCTTCAGATTTTTGCGTCACTCACATTAGAAAACACCCAGTCTCTTTTCTAGCAGTTATTACACACTCCTTCCCAAGACCCATTTTATATGTTCTCAGTGGCTTCATGTCCTGTGTTTGCCACTTTATGAATCGTTAGACTTGATACTGAGATTCACAGCTCTCTGGCCAGTTCCCTTTGATTAGGACCTCTTCTCTGCTACTTTTCACTTGGCAGTTTTAGTTTCTTCCTTGAAACTTTTTTTTTCCCTGATCCTTTATTTTCTCTGCAGAATGTTTTCTTAACAAGATAACTGATACTCAAATAGCAGGCAAGCCCTTCATAAACTGTCCCCAACTATGTTATGAATTTCTTAAAGAAAGAAAGAAGCCATTATTAATTTATCTCAGTGTCTCCCGGCTCAGGGCAATGCCTATGTCACATGTAATGTTACATGTGAGTACTGCAACATGTGCTCAGACTACCTTGGATTTATAAGTGAATGCAACTTTTACCATTTTGAGGGACTTTCTTCTCATATGACTTTCAATGTTGATTTTTATTCATATCTAATGGTCTTATCATAAATATTCTTGTAGGAAAGCTGCCCACTTCTTTTTTAAAATTTTCATTATCTTTATTTAATTTATTGGCTAGAGACAGCCAGAAAGCAAGAGGGAAAGGGGTGATAGAGAGGGAGAGAGACGGCGAAACATCAGCAACTCTACTTCACCACTGGCAAAGCTCCCCCCTGCAGGTTGGGACCAGGGGCTTGAACTCAGGTCCTTGTGCCTAACATATGCACTCAACCAGGTGTGTCACCACACGGCCCCAGCTGCCTACATCTAACTAATGAGGAAGCGATAATTAATTCTTCCTCTGAATATTACATTAAGAATTGTGACTTATAAATTTTCTGAATTAATCCCATGAGTAATGTCTAGATTTTATTTATCATATTTCTAGTCACTTTATGGAAGGCATAATGATTTACAAGACTGTCACATAACTGGTGTGTTATCTTCCCATGATAGATAGGGTATACCATGCCCGCCATCAACTGAGGACTTCCTCCACCATTGTACACCGGTCTTCCAATACTTCCTTCACCTCTGCCAGCCTCCCCCTCCAGTTAGATAGAGACTGACTCTGTTGCAACAAAACACATCTACTCCACTTGTCTAAAAGAATGTGGTATTCCCAATGCTAATACCCTTAAAAAAAAGCCCATGTTCAGCGGGAAGCAATTACAGAAGCCAGACCTTCCACCCTCAGCATCCCACAACGACCCTGGATCCATACTCCCAGAGAGATAGAGAGTGGGAAGGCTATCAGGGGAGGGGGTGGGATGTGGAGATCGGGTTATGGGAATTGTGCGGAATTGTACCCCTCTTATTCTATGGTTTTGTTAATATCTCCTTTCTTAAATAAATAAATTTAAAAAAAAAACTCTTACCATGTTCCCTTCATAACTGTAGGACTAAGCATTCTTTGGCCAAAGCTTTGACTAGACTTCATTTATATTACTGCTTTGTCACTTAGTCCCGCATAAATTTAATTTCCATGGGTAGCTGCAATTCTCAGGGAAACTGCTGGCTTACTGACCCTCTCCCATGACTACATTTTGGATGCCGGGCAAGAAATTGAATTAAGTGATTTAGAATGGTTTCATCAGCTAAAATTTGGAAAATCATCTTTTCTGCATCCCTAGTTAGTATGCTGGATGGTTATTTTAGATGTTGTCTTCTGATGATTTCTACTGATTAGGTGCAGAAACCTAACTTAATACAATATTCTCTTACGTTTGTCCTGACTTCTATTTTCTTTAATCATTTCCTTTCTCTTCCTCCTTCTCATTGTTCTGTAGGTAAGAATCAATCAATCTGGAATTGAAAAGTGTTGGCCAAACTAGTTTATTATGACCATCTGCATAGCCAATTGTTCATATCCAAAACTTCTCTATCCTTTCCAATGCTCCAACTGCTAGAAAGAAGCTATAAACACACCATCTGGGCTGCTAAGTGGCTCCACTTTGTACCCAGAGACTCATCTCTGTGCCCCCAACACCACACACTCAGCCATACATGTCACCGTGTGCCCGTCATATTTTCAGGCAGTGGATGCATCCTTTGGGGCCTCCTTTGAAGCCAGGGGCTCATATGACTTTCAACGTTGATTTTTATTCATATCTAATGGTCTTATCATAAATCCTCTATCATAAATATCCTCTGCCATAAGGAGAAACACCTGCATGATAAAGACACTTGTCAGATGGCCATGACAATCCATATACTGATCTTTTCATGACACTGTGAAGGGGAATGATTAATCGTCACAATTTTTTTTTTCACTTTGTACTCTTTTCACACCTCCTCCAAACTTTTGTTGATTTAGAAATCATCATCGTCGCCTACATTTCCAGAGTATCTGGCTTTCTAGGTCCATACTGAACTTGGTCTATTCATGAATAGTCACTTCTTACCCTTCTCTGAGTCATTTCCACAAGGGTTGTGCTGTGAAGGTTGAATAATTTAATGGATGCTAAAGTTTGGTTTCTTGTAACTGGCATTATGTCAGAATCCCATGTACCTAGCTCTGATAGGGCAACAGGCACTAAGGCTAGTTGAAAATCGCTTGTGATAGGAAATACTAACTCAGGAAAACCTTTTCCCAAGAAAAATAAAAGTAACCTATTCACATACCTCCTCTTCAGCCTCCGTCCTAGGAGACAGACATTCATGTTAATATTTTCACACAATTAACATTGGAAAAAAAATTTTGGTATTAACATACATACATCTCTGTAATGTTAAACAGTAGCAGAAATAACCAGAATGTCTGAAAAATGTCAACAACCTGTACTTCCAGTCTGAAAATTGAGTAATCACAGGCAGATATAGTGACAAATGCCTACAAAGAAAGCTTGAGCTAAACTACGACAATCTGTCAGCTGGGGAGGTGTACACGGTAGAATGCAGGACTAGAATATGCAGGGTCCTGAGTTCAGTCTCCAAGGCACTACATATGCCATATTGATACTCTGCTTCTGCTTGACACAAACAAGCAAGCAGGCAAACAAACAAGCAAGTAACTCTTAAAAAAAAAATAAAACAATAAAAAGTTTGGTATTGACTACACAAGTCCATGTTATGGGACAGATACAAGTATGACTTGTCTTTATTGTTCTTTAGAGTAACCCTATAAATTTGGCCACCTACAAATATAATATATGGAAAATTCAATAATGAGTTAACTGTCCTTTTTAAGAAATATTTATTTATTCCCTTTTGTCGCCCTTGTTGTTTTATTGTTGTAGTTATTACTGTTGTTGTTATTATTGTCATTGTTGTTGGGTAGGACAGAGAGAAATGGAGAGAGGAGGGGAGGACAGAGATGGGGAGAGAAGACAGACACCTGTAGACCTGCTTCCCTGCCTACAAAGTGACTCCCCTGCAGGTGGGGAACCGGGGGCTCGAACCGGGATCCTTATGCCAGTCCTTGCAGCTTTGCGCCATGTGCGCTTAACCCGCTGTGCTGACTCCCGAGTTAACTGCTCTTTCAACATTAATTTAAATAACTTTTGCTAAGTTCCCCTAAGTACTGATAATATTGCAAGACACAGAAGGCAAAAGATTATCTTTAAGAAGAAAGAAAGTTTCATACAATCTTGGTATTTCAAGGAAGTCACCACCACTTCAAAATGGATATTTTAGAATCCACGTACAGTGCTGGTGATTTTCTGTCCTAATTTTATGCTCCAGTATGTCTTTATCATTAAACCTTACACATTTTGGTGCAAATACAGACATTCTGTTTGGGCTTATCTTTGGGTGTGTGCCTTCTAGGGACAGAAGTATGTTTTATAATGAATACTACAATGTATCTCTGATAACATTTATCATTTTACATACAACATTGTCTCCTTTTGTCTTCTCCTGCTCATGTTCTACACTTCTTAATCTTGGCTATTAGTGCAGTATAACTCATAGACTCTGAGTGCAACTGAACTTCAGTTGATAGAGAAAAAAAAAGTGATTTCCATTTTTGTTCATTCAGTGAGCAGATGGGCAATGCATCTGTTGATATAATCTTCTTAGCTTGAGGAGTTCTTGACCTGTCACTCAGTTTTTGCCAAACATGTTCACATTTTCCTGCTAGACACACTTTTCTTAAATTCAGGGATGTTAATTACTCCAATTCTCTCCCCTTCCCATGAACACATATATATTTTTATAAGCTCGATTTAGGTAATTAAGTGGTCTTTCATTTAATCCTTTGTTGTATTGCGTATTTATCACGGGACTCAGAAAAGTTCAATCAAACTCCATAAGCAGGCAAAAAAAAAAAAAAAAGACAATTGGCATAATTTCATCCTTGTGTCTTCTGCTTCACAAAGCATTCAAAAACAAGTGACAGTCTTTTTATCTGTCAGCTAAAATAATAATCATGCTCAGAACTTGCATAAATTTTATCCAAATGAGGATTTCAATCCCATTACTAAGGGAAGATTTACGTCTTTACACCCACAGCTGGAGAGACTTAGAGTGTTGGGAGGTGAAATGCTTATCTGAGGTCACACAGAAGCAGTACTAAGGGCTTTTCTCTTGCAGGTGTATCTGATGCCTTTTAAATTATAGTAAGAAAAGAACTCCAAGTCTAGTATTGATTACTCCAGTGGTTTCACTGAATTCTTATAAGCTCAGGCCTTTGGACACCACTTTATTACTTTTGCTACACTATGGTAATTCTTACTTATCAACCCTTTGATTGCTTCCTTCATCTATTTTCCTGTGACGAAGTTTAATTAAGATCTGAACTGAACGTCTTAGAAATCCTCAGTGTTACCAGTGAACACTAAACAAAAGTTTGTCTCATCTCAAAATACGCATTGTGCAGGTCAGTGCTCATTGTGCTTTTCATCTTTACAGGCATCTCCCAGGATCTTATATTATATATTCACAGTCAGTGGATAGATGTAGGACCTGGGATGGGGGATTTCTAACAAGTTCCCAGCTGATGCTTGTGCAGTTAGTCCATGCTCTATGAAATCAGGTCACTAGTTCTTATTTGTTGTCCGTAACATTTGCTAGCTTGACAGTGAGGTAGCTTGGCGAATTTAAGTGTTTTGTCTATTTCCTAAATCATTTCCCCCTTTATTTATTTATTTTTTCATTTTAGAGATCATGGATACTTTGTCCTCTAGCCTTGAATATTCTCTCCTCTTTGGGGTTGGATCTACTTCCTAGTCTTCTCATTTGAGTCTGGAATTCATTCAAATGTCTTTCACAACTCGCAACTCTGGAATTTTTCCTTTAAAACTTCCATCTCTTTGGTGAAGGGCCCATTGAGTTTTTGTGTGTGTGTGTGTGTGTGTGTTGTAAGTTATTATTGTTGTTTTTATTAGTGTCATCGTTGTTAGATAGGACAGAGAGAAATGGAGAGAGGAGGGGAAGACAGAGAGGGGGAGAGAAAGACAGATACCTGCAGACCTGCTTCACCGCCTGTGAAGCGACTCCCCTGCAGGTAGGGAGCCCAGGGCTCGAACCGGGATTCTTAGGCTGGTCCTGCCCTTTGCGCCATGTGCGCTTAACCCGCTGCGCTACCGCCGAACTCCCAGCCCATTGAGTTTTTGTAGTCTCTTAATTTTGATCTTGAATATCCTTCTCTATGATAAATTGAGTTTTTAATTTCTTGAGCTGCCATCACAATGAATTCTTTCTTTCATAAATCCTCCAGTCCTGATATTCCGTGCTTTTAATGTAGAATTAATTTCTGTAGGAACTGCCATGACTTTAAATGGAATAGTGTTTTTGTCCATGCTGGCAATTTAACTTGGTTTCCAATGTTAAGGCAGTAGATGGTGTAACTATAGTGCTGGGTATCATGAGTCTTCATGAATGGTTCAACACTCTAGTTTCCTTAAGGTGTTCCTGAGATAGGGATTAAGTGCCCAAAGTCTGTTTGCTTTCCTAAGCCTCAGTGCTGCTGTCAGGATGACACTGGTGGCTGATAAGTACCTTATCTTCCTTCCTAGAACACTCTGCTTCTTCCCTCTCTGCTGCTTCCCATGTGTATCCGCCAGACTTTAGAACGAGATTTCTCACACAATGCTCAGTGGTAGACTGCTTAAATTTGATGTTCTTTTTCTCTCTATTTTCTGTATTTCCCTGTTGTAAGAGGGAGTGAGGCTTGAGATGACTACTCTACCATACCAATGCCTCCGGATCAAATAGTTCTTTCTTGTATTGATCTTGTACCTTTGGTTAATTTCACAAAAAAAAGTGATAAAATTAACCATTTTCCAGCAGAAGTCACTCCATAATAACGACCTATTTACCTGTATATTATATATCTGTCTGGAGGATATTTTAGTATTCAAGTTTAAGAAAAATTAGAGAAGACTTCAAATCTCCCTGTTGACTTTTGGGAGCTATTGTAGATATCATCAGTGTTTTCCAGTATCCAGTTTTCTATTTCTCCTAGTACAAACAAACAATTATCTCTGAAGATTATACATCTAGAATTATTTCATGAAACCTGTATAATTTTTTAAAGTCAAATGAGCTCCCCTCTTTGAATGGGACATAGTAAATCAGTGACATTCCAGAGAGCAGTGCCAGTCAGCTGAGCAGTACCAGGCATTATACTTGAACAAGAAATAAAATTTAAACAGTGAAATCAGGAGTTTGCTTCTTCAGTAAAATTCCCCTTTTGAAAATGCCTATGTGGAAATGGTGGTATTCTACGTAACAGCTACTAGAATTTTTTTTTTTTTTTCTGAAGAGGATAAAGAGGAAAGAAGTTAAAAGACGTTGCTGTTACAAATTAAAATTTGGAGTTTGCCTTAACTCTGAAGTTACTATGTAAAACAGCCTTCTAAAGCCTTAAGCAGAATGGGTACGATCATGATGACCTGAATAGCTATTTTTAAAGGACAGGATCTGTGATTCTATCCTGAACTAAAATTCAAACACATTCATCTCTAAAAAGAAAATGATTTTATGTTGTTTTCAGGAGCAAGAAGAGCTTGACCTCTAACATGCTGGAGGTCAAGTTGATATGAATAGGTTTCTCATTATCTGTTAAGCCAATAATATGCTAGTACATAAAAATAAAGGTTTTTGGATCACTGAGAGAACTTTAACAAAATAATGGCTACCAGAAATAATACAGGGTTCTTCCAAATTTTTTTTTTATCACATATATATGAGTCATAAAAGATGGAACTAAAATGACTTTCTATATTCTGCAGTTTGAGAAAATGTTTTATCCCACAAAAAGAAACATGATATATTTGATAGTGAGGATTTTTCAAACCAGAAATTGTAGTATGAAACTAATTTAAAAAATTTTATTAGATGAGCCTGTGTGGTGGAGCACATAAGCCCTGTTCCCCACTGGTGGGGGGAATGCTTCACAAGTGCTGAAACAGGTCTATGAAACAGGTCATCTTTCTCTTTTTCTTTATTTCATTCTTTATCTCTCTCCCCCCATCTCTGTCTATCCTCTCAAATAAAAGTGAAATTAAAAAAAAAAATAGAGGAAAAAAATGGCAGAGAGTGTTTGATTCATAGTGCCTACACTGAGCCTCAGTGTTGGCAATTAAATATTGGGGAAATATTTCACAAAACTCTTACTATCACAGTGAATAGTCTCATATCTCTTCAAAATAGGTACCGGCACTCTTAAGAGGATTAAAAAAAACAACAACCAGAAAAGTATTATTACCACCAAAGCAGTTAAACATTTTAACAGACCAATGACTCCAACTAGAGAAGAAAGTGGGACTGGGCAGTGACACGGCCAGTTGAGTGTACACGTTATCATGTGCAGGAACCCAGGTTTGACCCCTACTTCTTTTACTTGAGTCTGACCAAAACAAATCTGATAGGAGACAGGAATCTTTGAGATTGTTCTGGAATTAGGTGACAAAAATCACATCAATAATTCACCCACGGGGGTAAGCTTAATGAGTGGTGAAGCAGTGTAGCATAAGGCATTTCAGAGACTTGATGCTTCATTTTATTTGTCAATGTGCTTGGACCGTTGAGTGTCAAACAGAAACCTGTGAGGCCTTTGCCGGAGGAGATTAACATTTGCAACAGCAGACTGAGTAAAGCAGTCCACTCTTCAGTGTCAGAGGTTTTCATCCAATCCCATGGACTAAAATCAAAGAACTGTGGAGAACACAAATGGTAATTAAGAGGGAACCCACTCTCTCTGTCACTTAAACTGGGACATCAGCCTTCCAACTCCAAACTTACACAGAAGTGCTGTCTTTCCTTGGGTACTGAGTCTGCTGGCGTTGAACCAGAACTTATAGTCTTGACTCTCCTGATTCTCAGACCTTTGCACTTGGATTAGGAACTACACCACTAACTCTCCTGGCTTTCCAGTGTGACATTTGCAGATTTCAGAGTAGTTGCAAAAATAAAAATTAAGAATTTTAAAAAGAGCACTTAAATAAAAAAATAAATATATCCTGGTATATAAAATGGGGCAAACCCAAGTAGGAATTTAGAGCTGCACAGTCTAAGAGGAAGAGAAAAGTTTTGATAGCATCTGAAAGGACTGCTTCCTTCTCTTCCCATATTGTCCCAAGATATGCTGGTGAGAAGCAAAATGTTAGTAGTCCTTAAAGAGGTTCACAGGCAAATAAATGTGATCAATGCAGGCTAAAAATAAGTTAATTTATGTTCTTTTCGCCGGGCTGGCTTCACAGGCAGGTAACAGACGACCCAGGACTCATGGCTGGGTTGTACACAGTATCTCTTTATTCATGCAGGACGCAGCGCAATCTATACCAAGCTAAGCTAAAACTAAAAACTACAAACAATCTTGTCCTTATAAATATACTAGCCCAGTAGGGTGGGAACAGGATGCGACACAGAGAGGGTGGAGAGAAAAGTGACTGGTGAAAATCAGGGTATGACAAGGAGAGGGGGCAGAGCAGGCGAGAATTCTACCACTGAACCACCAATGCCCTGGAGGGAGGGTGGAGCTTGTTAACAGCGGTTATGTAAATAGAATACAGTGTTATGTAAATAGAATGCAGGGGGGATTAAACCAAATGAAACAGAAGGGGCTTTTAAAAGCAGAATTAGAAGCATACCAACAAACTTACTTTTTTTTTTTTTTGCAAGAATTCAAACAAATTTAGGACACTAGTGACCTGTGTATATATCTGAGAACATGATTTAAAATTTAAGTAAAATATACCAGACATATTTAACCACAGAATAATATTCTTGAAGATTTAATTTTAAACCACCTGGAAAAAGGTAAGAATTTTAAAGTACTCCATGTGTTTTTAAAATAATATAAAGTAAAAGGGGACATCTATTCCTTGGTCTATGGGATCTTATTAGATTGTCATCACAGATGCTTTGAACGTACTCAAAATTAATATCTGATAATACAAGACACTCACAGTAAGTGAGAAACATCAGACATGGGTAAATAGGAAATAAAACAGTAAAACTGAAGATATAAGGAAAATGAAATAGATAATAGAGAATATAAATGAATTAAGCAACTCAGTCAAAAAGCAAATATTGATAAACTTAATTAAACCATCCAGATCAAAATATGCAAAGGTAAGTGGACCAAAACATCCCACGGAATGGGTGTCGCAGAAAATGCTGGCGGCTTTGCTGTTCACTCCCTGTGAATTCACCAGGCGGACTGTTTCCACCTAACAGCCTTTTCTGTCTCACTTCCATGAATGCAGCTTCACAGCTCAGTATGGCAGAAGAGAATAATGTCGGAGGGCTGAGCTCCCAGAAACTGCCTCCCTCTCTCTTAGCCACTAGCACTTACTGTAGGCCAGGGTGATAAGATCTATGTCCCTTCATTCTATCTGAGCCCAGGGTAAGCATAGAATAAAGTCAACATTGGGTTTTTAGTTTTTTTAAAAAGATGCATTGAAATATAAATAATTTGTCATGTGTTATTTTTTATTCTAATTTTATGTATCTTCATAGTAAAAGTCTCAGGTGGAAACAATCACCTTCATGATCAACTACGATCCCCTTAAATGAATTCATTTTCATCGTGAATTAACTTTCTCCTATGACTCTGCACTGCTGCGTACTGTTAGGTAACAGAGGATGCTAAAAAAAAAAAAAAAGAATAACCTTGTATGAGGAAGAAATGACTACTTGACAACATATACAACAATGTCCAGGTACTGCTGGTTTTCCACAGTGATTGTTTCCTACATATCTTACGACTACTGTATAAGAGAGGAAAAATCCAAACTCACAGCAGGTGAGCATACTGAAGGGAGAGAATGAACTTCATGAAAAAAGACATAAATTTTCTCTTTCTCTAGTGCTTTTTCTGCCTATTCCTGCCCTGGCTGAGCATGCAGCTTCTCTTGATAAGCTGTGCTACAGTGTCTTTCTGTGTTAGTCAGATTTTAGGAATGACAAAACATTTTTTTTTATATTTTATTTTATTTATTTATTCCCTTTTGTTGCCCTTGTTGTTTTTTTTATTGTTGTAGTTATTGTTGTTGTCGTCGTTGTTGGATAGGACAGAGAGAAACGGAGAGAGGAGGGGAAAACAGAGAGGGGGAGAGAAAGATAGACACCTGCAGACCTGCTTCACCGCCTGTGAAGCGACTCCCCTGCAGGTGGGGAGCCGGGGTTCGAACCGGATCCTTATGCCGGTCCTTGTGCTTTACGCCACCTGCGCTTAACCCGCTGTGCTACAGCCCGACTCCCGACAAAACATTTTTTAAAAAATATTTATTTATTCCTTTTTGTTGCCTTTGTTGTTATTTTATTGTTGTAGTTGATGATGTCATCATTGTTGGATAGGACAGAGAGAAATGGAGAGAGGAGGGGAAGACAGAGAGGAGGAGAGAAAGATAGACACCTGCAGACCTGCTTCACCGCATGTGAAGCGACTCCCCTGCAGCCAGGGGCTCAAACTGGGATCCTTACACTGGTCCTTGCGTTTTGCACCACATGCGCTTAACCCGCTGCGCTACCACCCGACTCGCTCTGGCTTATGGTGATGCAGGGGACTGAACCTGGGGCTTTGAAGCCTCAGGCATGAGTCTGTTTGCATAACCATTATGCTATCTACTGTGCCTTGAGAAAACATTCTTACCCTTACATAATACTGTTTCAGAAATGGAGGTTTTTTTTGTTTGTTTTTTCACTTGACACAGTCCCTGACCCCTACAATGACATGTTGTTTTTATTTTTATATAATTTCCTTAGACTTGATTTGTTTCTTGCTTTCACTGCTGTAAAGCAGTGGTGATATTTCCAAGAGGGTTCTAATATTAGCAGTTGTCCTACATCTTTTAAAGTCTTTTGACTGTTCAGTGAATGTAGGTTATTATCACTATTGTTCCTTTTCTGAATTTTGTTCTCAATTTAGCCAGCTGATGATGAAGTTTACACATTTATGAACAACTTCTTTCTATCTTAAATGCTTGAGAAAATACCAGCATGGGGTGTCTGCAATGCTCTTGCCTCTTAAGCTTTGCTCCATGCTCCACGTCTACTAAGATTGGGGATTAGAGTTTGGTTACGGAGTTACCTTGAATCACATTCCATATCTGTTAGGTATTCTGCTTTTGCTTACCACTCATTGTGAAACTAGAATGAATAAAGAATGGAGCAAGCAAATAACCACAACTTTGAATAGTATAAAATAGGCAAAATAATAAATGGGTGAAATACAATTGATGGAACATAAGGTCAGATACAAACAGCATTTCTTTGGAGGGGCTATGAGGACACAACCAAGCAGGAGGCTAGGAGACAGATGTACTTGGAGCTTGAATTCAATTCATACTTTTATTCTGCTTGCTTTCCTGGGCTATAGACCACCACCCCCCCGCTGGCTTAAGTCTGTATATAAATTATCTGTGAAGAACTTTTGTTTATCACACTTTAACCATAAACATATATCTTTTCCTATGAGGACAGTTAAGTTCTTTTGGGGAGGGATAATTGGACCATTGGCATTTTACCACAGCTTTTAAATTTTCATATATGACAAGATAAAAAGCTCCACATCATCGCACTAGAAAGGTGAACATGTGTACAGAAACACACTGGGGAAATACTTTTTAAAGTGATTATGCTTTAATACATCTGTTGGTTACTTTTGTCAAAGGAAAGTCACATAGTGTGATAGTGTGCTTACTTGCAGTATTAGCTCAAGAAAATCATCTATATTATGTAAGTTGAAGATATAAGTATATGTACTTCCATTTTAAATGTTTTTATTTATTTACTATTGGATAATGACAGAAAATAAATGAAAGGGGAGGGTGAAGAGAGGGAAAGAGACAGACACCTGCAGCCCTGCTTCATCACTCATGAAGCTTCCCTCTTAAAGGTGGGGACCAGGGCCTTGAACCTGTGTCCTTGTACACTGTAATGTGTGCACATACCCAGGCCTACCACCACCTGGCCCAGTATATTTATTTCCTAAAATAATTACTACCTTTAGTATTTTAGCCAAGACATTGATCAGTCAGTTCTTAAAACAATAAAATTTTGGGGAGTCTGGCAGTAGCACAGTGGGTTAGGCGCATGTGGCACAAACCACAAGGACCGACTTAAGGATCCCGGTTCGAGCCCCCGGCTCCCCACCTGCAGGGGAGTCGCTTCACAGGCGGTGAAGCAGGTCTGCAGGTGTCTGTCTCTCTCTCCTCCTCTCTGTCTTCCCCTCCTCTCTTTATTTCTCTCTGTTCTAACAATGATGACCACAACAACAAATAAAAAATAAACCAAAAAAAAATTTTAAAAACAATTAAATTTTACATGTAAATGGAAAGATTCACATATTACTAATGAGTGGTTCTGCTGAAGAATAATATCTGATAAGAAATAATTTAATAGAAGGTTAACGTCCAGTTCTCGAGCAGTATTTGAGTTTGTTATTTTGTTTGTCTGTTACTTATTTTTTACTAAAGTACGGCTCAGTTCTGGTTTATGGCGGTGCCAGGGACTAAACCTTGAATTCTGGTTGGTCACTCCTCAAAGTCCTTCAAATAACTACTATATTATCTATCCAGGCAGTCTTCATGTTTTTTTTTTAAGATTTATTTTTATTTCACTTTTCATAGCTTATTTATTTTTATTTTATTGTACAGACACACAGAGAGAGATGGAGAGGGCAGTGGAAAATAGGGAGAGAGACCCCTGCAGGCTTGCTTCACTACACCTGCGGTTGGGGCTGGGGGCTTACACACGGGTTCTTGCACACTGTGATATGCGTGTTCAACTAGGTGTGCCAGCATCAGCCGCAATGTTGATGGATTTTTAAAAAGAGGCTATTACGTGATCTCAAGTTCCCTTCCTTCCTTCCTTCCTTCCTTCTTTCCTCTCCTCCCTTCCTCCATTCCTCCCTCCTTTCCTTCCTTCCTTCCCTCCTTCCTTCCTTTTTTCCTTCCTCCCTCCCTCCCTTCCCTCTCTCCTTCCTTCCCTCTCTCCCTCTCTCTTTCTTTCTCTCTTTTCTTTTTAGCACCAGGGTTATTGGTAGGACTCTGTGTCTACACAGTGCAATCTTCTTGGGGGATACTGGGATATTGTGCAGATGCAGTAACAGCCGCCATGTTGTCCCCTCAGGGCATTGTCAATTCCCCGTGATAGAGTGCTTTGTTTACTCCTCCCCCTTCTCATCCCTGTGAGAGCTATTATCCTATCCTGGAGTGCTTTGTTTACTCCTCCCCCTTCCCATTATCCTATCCCCGAGTGCCTTGTTTCCTAGCCAATCATGTCCCTACTTTCTCCCATAAAAGCCCTTCTTCTTCTGCCCCTCGCTCTCTTGCCTGCTTTTCACCTTGGTGAATAGATGCAAGGGAAGGGTGCTGCGCGTAGCTGGAGGCAGGCATTTTTGCTAGCTCCATGTGGCTCTCACCCAACTCTGAGGTGCCGGCACGAATAAAGAATTGTGTTCTCTCTCCACTCTGGATCTCCTCTATCTCTCCAGTGCATAGCAGCTGACATCTGGTGCCTGAACAGGGACCCAACCTTCCCAGACACAGGTAAGTATATAGCCGCTTGACTCTTTGCGGCATTGTATTTCTCTCCACCATGGAAGACCACTATGAAGAGGCTTCCCAAATCCTCTACTCTTCTCTCATGAGACAGCTTTTCTATCTCAGAGACGTTTTACTCGGGGCCACAGTGTGGATCCTCTTGACCATGTTTGCAGCCTTTGGGGTATATATAGGGCACCCTCCCAAAAAGTTAAGGGACCTTGAGGCTGAGGTACAAGAGTTAAGGTATTGTCTTGGTGCTTATCCACCCTAAGCCCTCTGCATTTTGCCCCAAGAATTCCATTTTGGCAGACATGCGTTCGGCTTCTCTGGCTGCTGCTGACACTCCTCATGTGGCTTCCACTTCCATGACTCCTCCCACCACTGCTACCTCGCTATCAAAGCAAGTCCACACCTTCCCGGTAAATGTGGCTCCCAATAGACAAAACCCTCAGGCATGGCATCCATACTCCTCCAAAGATCTTAAAAAATTCACCAGGGAGTTAAGGAGGACAGAGGTCAGAAGGATGGAGTTCATGCCCCATGGACCAAGTCCATTTTACGAGACTTTCTCCAGAACCTTAATACCCCCCAATATTGGAGGGATGTAGCTTGTGCTACTCTCCCAGGCCCTCTTTTCCTGCAATGGGAGGCATTTTTTCATGATGAATGCTTATAGCAATCCCAGAGAAATAGAATCAGCTGGAGTGGAATTTCGATACACTGCAACAGGTGATTTTGAAACCGGAATTCAGCAGGCAGAGGCCAAGTTTTCAGCTGGTTATTTTGAACAGGTACGCATCTGCGCATCCAAAGCATGGGAGAGGTTAACACCACCCAAGGGAGCGGCCTCAGCCCCCATTCTTCCCTTTGCCAAGAATGCAATGAATCCCTAGCTAACTTCACTGCCAGGGTCCAGTCAAGCTTAGAGAGAAAGATTTATAATCCTGACGCCCGTTTTCTCCTCCTGCATTCTATCATCTGGGATGGCATGATTCCAGAATTCCGTCAGGCATGCCTCAGTCTTAAATACGAACACCCAGATGCCTGGATCTTAGCTACACAGGAACTTAGACTAGGCTCTTATGAGGCACCCACTATGACACAGGCCTATGCAGCTACCCCACGTAAGCAAAAGGGGGTTTGCTTTCAGTGCAGTCGCCAAGGGCATTGGCGTAACCAATGTCCAGAAAATAAGCTGCAACCCCGCCTCCAGTCAGGGTAACCCCGCCTCCAGTCAGGGAGCCAGAGACCACGAACACCTTGTCCTAGATGCCAGAAAGACTTTCATTGGAGGAGAGATTGTTGGTCCAAGTTTCATAAAAATGGTACGCCCCTGAATGGTGCTAATTCAGAGCCTGAGATTTTGTGGACCACTCCTGTTTTAGAACGAAGTCAACCTACTATGATAGTAAAGATTGGTAATATTCCTTTTAAGTGTTTGATTGACACGGGGGCAGAAAAGACAATTTTAAGGCAAGCAGAGATTCCCCAGAGTTGGGACCTCCTCCCTGTTTACACGGTGTTGGAGAGTTGACCCAAGCCTTTCTCACACGAGATTCACTTATGTGGGAAGACCCTGAAGGGACTACAAGACACTTCCACCCTTTGGTAGCTGATATTAGCACCAACCTATTGGGCAGAGATCTGCTGGAATCTCTTGATGTTATAATATCCACAGATGCCTCCGCAGAGCGCAACACCCACTCCTGCGAGACTTCTAGATCTAAACAGAACACCCAATACTAACTGCCACTGTTCGTAACCAAACTCCCTGCTTAGATTGGCTTTCTAACAAGCCTGTCTGGGTGGAACAGTGGCCTTTGCCTAGGAAAAAGCTGGAAATTTTAAAAGAGCTTGTCCGAGAGCAGTTGTCCTTGGGACACATTTGGCATTCCAGAAGCCCATGGACTACTCCTATCTTTGTGATTAAAAAGCACTCAGGAAAATGGCACCTCCTGCAAGATCTCCATGGGATTAATAAAACCATGCAGGTCTGGGGCTCCCCCCAAAGGGGTTTGCCTCTTGCTTCTGCAATTCCCATGGGAATTCCAATCATAGCTATTGATATACAGGATTGTTTTTTTCTCTATTCCCTTGCACCCACAAGATTGTAAATGTTTTGCCTTCTCTGTTCCTTCTATTAATAATGCCAGCCCTGCCGATAGATATGAATGGGTGGTACTGCCCCAGGGCATGGCCAATAGTCCCACAATTTGTCAAGAGGCTGTTAAATCTGCCCTTTTCCCATATATTCATAAGGGCCTTAAGGTACTTAATTATATGGATGACATCTTAATATGGGGAGAATTAGATATAAATCTCTGTGCCCTATATGATTTTCTTATTCCTGCCTTAAAGAAAAGTGGCCTTAATGTAGCTCCTGAGAAGGTACAGCTGATTCCTCCAATATCTTTCTTAGGTTCAGAGATTTCTCTAACACAGATTCGTCCCTTAAAACCTTGTGTTAATTTTCCTTCTAATCTCACTCTTCCTTCTTTACAAAGTTTTCTTGAAAATATAAATTGGCTTAGGAAGTATCTTTATCTGCCTACTAGCTGCCTCCAACCACTGTTTGACCTGTTAAAAGGAAGCAAACAGCCCTCCTCAAAACGTATGTTAACTCCTGAAGCTTCCCTGGCACTGGAAAGGGTTAGCCAGGCCCTCCAAGATATGCACCTCGTTCGATTCTCCCCCTCCTCTCCAGTAAACCTTCTAATTTTTAACTCCAACCCCACGGTAGTGGGGACACTGTGGCAGAACCATGGGCTTCTCAAGTGGCTTCATATGCCAGTAGGTGGAAATCCTAGACTCCTTACCGAGATAGATGCATTAGCATTCATGGTTCACCAAGGAAGAAATAGATCAATGCAGGTCTTAGGAAAGGAACCGGATTCAATTATCCTTCCCTTTACTCTCACAGACACAGAGGGTCTCATACACCACCATTCTCATTTTGCCGTAAGTTTAGTGGGGTTTCCAGGACAAATAGATAACCATTTTCCTACTAATAAATTGATAGCTTCTTTACCTCTTTTGCCTCTATGAGTACCTAAACTTTTCTCTCGAGATCACATCCCCTCTGCTCCTACAGTCTTCACTGATGGTGGAAAAAAGGGAGCTGCTGCCCTTATATATTATCCAGACCAGCAATACCCCAAACCTCTCTTTACTGAGCTTCCTGATAATTTCCCTCAGTACAAAGAACTTTATGCTGTTTTCCTTGCATTAAAAGCCGTATCTGAATCCTTCAAGCTTTTTTCTGATAGTGTGTATACTGTTAACTTACTTCCATGGCTTGCTCATTCTTATGTGAGAATTGATGACAACCCACTTTCCCCTCTTAATTCAAATTGCCTCTATGCTCTGTTCTCGAACCCAACCACTGTACATTCAACACCTTCATTCCCACAGCCCTCTTCCTATCCAAAGAGAATGCTGCAGCTGACTGCCTCGCCTCCACAGGAGCTCTCCTAGTCTCTGTCTCTGATCCTGCTGACTTTCATTCCCTAACCCATGTTAATCTTAAAGGCCTTCGAGCTCGATTTCTTGATGTTCCTTTAGCACAGTTGAAACATATTCTTGCTACATGTTCTTCCTGTGCAGGTCTAATAAAAACACCTGCTAGTCAAACTCTTGGGGTTAACCCCCGAGGCTTACAAGCCAATGGTCTTTGGGAAATTGATGTCACCCACATACCCAACTTTGGCAAATAAAAATATGTGTTTGTCTCAATTGATACCTTTTCTAAATTTATGTGGGTGACAGCTTAGACGGGAGAAAGCTTGAAAAAGCTTATAAGCCATATGCTCTCCTGTTTTGTTGTAATGGGTTTACCTCTTCAACTGAAAACTGACAATTGGACTACATTTACCAGCAAACAATTTAAAGATTTTTTGTTCCCTCTGGAACATTACTCATACCACAGACATTCCCTATAATCCACAGGAACAAGGCATTGTCGAGAGGGCCCATCAAACCCTTAAGGCTCAATTAAGTAAAGATAAAGGGGGAATGTACCGCCCCAATATCCAGCTAGCAAAAGCCTTAACTACATTAAATTTCTTTAATATTTACAAAAACTCGGATCTACCATCTATTACTCTTCATTGGCAAACACCATCCACCCTCCCACCTATTAAGGTCAAATGCAAAGACCCACTTGATAAAATTTGGGAAGGGCCTGACCCCCATTAGCCATGGGGAGGGGTTTCGCATGCGTTTTTCCACAGAATTACTCCAAACCTGTCTGGGTTCCTGCCCGCCATGTCCGGCAATACCTGCATGATGGAGCTGCTATCCCTGAGGAACAAGAAATACTGCAAGAGGACTGGATGCAGGATGCACCCCAGGACCCATAATACGACATGGTGGAATCTGAAAAATCTGGTTCACAGAGCCCTCTCTCTTACCCCTTCTCTGAATATCTTATGCTATGACTGGCCAGTTGTGTTTTGTGAGTGAGTGTGTTAGATGACCAAAAAATTTTGTATGACCCATTTTGCTCAGAGTACTCTGAAACTTAATTGACTTTATATAGCCAAAGTATAAAAGAGCTCACTAAACTTATCAGCAACAATAAAACTAAAACAAACAACCCAATCAAAGAATAGGGAGATGATACAAAATATTTACCAAAGAAAAAATCCAAACAGCTAACAGACATATGAAAAAAATTATCACTGGAATTTAGAAACAAACAAACGACAACAAAACCCATTGAGACGTCACTTTACTTCTGTGAGAATGTTATACATCATAAAGGAGAGTAACATGTAATACTGGAGAGATGGGAATAAAGGAACCCTCCTGCATTGCAGGGGGGATGTAAATTGGTCCAATCCCTGTGTCAAAGCAATATGGAGAATTCCCAGAAGACTAGAAATGGGCCTACTCTATGACCTGGCAACTTCTCTACAGGGAAAGAAATAAACACACTAATCCAAAGAAATCTGTATATACCTATAAATATAAACATAAATTTATAATATAAATCCTAAGGAAACAAAGACACTAATCCAAAGAAATCTGCATATACCTATGTTTATAGCAGCACAATTTATAATAGCCCAAACTCGGAAGCAACCTAGGTGTCCAAGGACAGATGAGTGGCTTTGAATGTTGTGGGATATATACACAATGGAATACTACTCAGAATGATGGAGTTGCCTATGTCACCTCATTGTGGATGGATCTTGAAGGAATCATGTTGACTGAGATAAACCAGAAACAGAAGGATGAATCTGCTATGATTTCACTGATGGATAGAATTTAAGAAGCAAGAATAGAAAGGGAAAACCAAAGTAAAAATTGGAAAGAGAGCAGAGAGGGGGTTAGGGGAAGAGGGGATTGTCATGTCCTGGTACATGATGATAAGCCTAATCTGGGAGTGGGAATGTTTTGCAGACACCTGTCTTGGTGAGATGACAAATTGTACCCATGTGTCAACAACTGTGCTGCAAACCATTAACTTTCCAATAAGGAAAGAAACAGGAAGTAAAGAAATAGGAAGTAAAGAATTATTATTATATATATATATATATATATATATATATATATATATATATCAGTTAAACCAAATATCAGCAAATCTACTATACAGTAATAATAATCAGGAATTTAATGTTCCTTTGTGAGAAATAAATGATTTACCTAGACTCTCACATTTAATTTCACAATGGGCCACAAAGTAGGAATAAGTACTATCCCCTTCTCAAACATTGGAGAAGAGTTTGAGAGGGGATAAATGACTAAGCAGAAGTCATAAAACTCATAGGAGGCTGAATAGGAATTCATTCATGGTGGTCTGATACCATGTAGTAATTGTAATTACTATAATTATACTACTCCTGCTGGTAACTATGATTTATGGTTCCTCTTACCACTTTGAAGAGAGAGAGAGAGAGAGAGAGAGAATCCCATACCTCATTGTTGAGTTTATTTATCTGCTGTTTGGTCTCTTCTGCTTTGATGAAGAGGACAGCAGCTCCAATTTCTGGGTCTGAAAAGTGACACACACAGAATGAGTGGTATTTGAGAATTGGGTCAATTGGAGAAGAACAGGGAGGCTAGGATCTATTTTCAGATTCTCTTGAAATCAATGTACTGTAGATTCTGTTTTTCTGAAATTCAACAGGCTTCAAACATTCTTCTAGATAGTGCCTAAGTAATCCTGGGAGGTCGGAACACATTATGTTCATAACTGTGACCACAGTGACTGGATGCATATATGGAAAAATCTCCCTTTACCCTGAACATAATTGCTAGTATTCTGACCATTTTTTCTTCTTTAACTATTCTTTAAAGATATATTACACTTAATGTCCAAGTCACAGAAAACTGTCGTTCTTTTTCTCCTCTCTTTAATTTCCAAATATAGATTTTAGTGCCCACAAAAGGATTCTCTTCCCACCTCATTTTAAGTGTTAATATCCATCACAGGTCTTCTCTCTCCTCCTGTGTCATTCGAAATTGTACTTTCTCCCACTTCCTGCTTATCTCATTTCTACTTCTTTTTACTGTACTTTCCCCAATACATTTATTTCTGTCAGGACCCAAAGTACAGATGAGTCACTGCTTACTGGGGTATAAAAAATTTAACTTTATTTATATATTCATATATAACTATGTATAATATCATGGTGTCTTAAAACCCTATTTCTGGTCAATTACACATAGAAAAGTTATTTGTGGATGAAAATGCTACTCGAAGTAATCTGAAGTATTAGAGTAATGGACTATTTTACAATTATGTTTTGCACTGTGAAGTCATTGGTTTAACAAGTGAGAAGGGATCATCTACAGTTGTGTAGGCATCATTTAGATGAGGCAGAAGTGAATAGAGAAAGTATAATCGGCTCTCATGGAGCTCAGGTTACAGCAGAGAAAGTTAAAATTTAACTATGCAGTAAGGAAAGATTTCCATTCTAAGGACAACAGGAAGTCATATTAGGGCTTTAAGCATAGTAGTAGAGTAATGAGAAGTGCACCTATAACTTTTTAAAAGTTCACTCTGTATGGAGAACAGTATGAAACTTTGGCTGTAGCGCAGGTCAGTAATGGATGTGACAAGACAAAGAGTGTTATCAGTAAAGGAAATCTTAAAACTAAAAAAAAAAAAAGACTAGTATAGTCACAGGCCCTTTGGAATAGAACTAAAATATGCCTACTAGCTACCTACAAAATGGAGGACCCCCCCCCCAACAACTCTTCATCTGCACTATTCTAGCCTTTAGGTTCATGATTAGTCAACAACTTGTTTGGCTTTGTATGTTTAATTCTCTTTTCTGCCAACAGGTTCCAGATGCCACCATGATGCCGACTAGACTTCCCTGGACAGACAACCCCACCAATGTGTCCTGGAGCTCCACTTCCCCCCAGAGCCCCACCCCACTAGGGAGAGAGATGGGCTGGGAGTATGGATCGGCCTGTCAATGCCCATTATGTTCATGTTCAGCAGGGAAGCAATTACAGAAGCCAGACCTTCCACCTTCTGCATCCCACAATAACCCTGCATCCCACAATGACCCTTTATCCCAGAGGGATAAAGAATAGGAAAGCTATCAGGGGAGGGGATGGGATACGGAGTTCTGGTGGTGGGAATTGTGTGGAGTTGTACCCCTCTTATCCTATGGTTTTTTTCAATCTTTCCTTTTTATAAATTAAAAAACGGAAAGGTTATAATATGAAAATAGATGGAGAAAAGTTGTTGCTTGAATGAATGAGTATAGGGGTAGAAGTTGGGAACAGTGAAGGTGGAAGATAAGGGAGTGGTGAAACTGTAAACAAGTGGAAAGGCTTGGCAAGGTTCTATGCATGATGTCCAGTGAGTCAATTAAGAAAAATTCCAATTGTGACCCACTGGAAATACACCAACTTGAGTAAAACTATGATTTCTATGCATCAAACAGAATATTAATAAGTCAGTTGAGTTAGTGAATCAAGATCTCCAATTGAATTTTCACTCCTTTGTCCCTAACTTCATTTCCACTGTATCCACTCTCTAATCAAGGAGTCTTACGAAGACTCTCTCATTTCCCCAGATCAGTGCTTTCAAGAAAGATTGTAGATTGAGAGAGTACTGGTGAGCTACTAAGTGGAAACACAGTCTCAGAACTGTACCTTCAAAAGTCTTTCTTGGGCTTGTCTTTGTCCATGGTGGAACCTAGTATTTAGCCGGGGGATTCTGACACAAAGATCTCAGCTCTGAATACGAATAGATGGAGAGGATTGTTGTTGGGGGGGGTGGGGGTGAGGATTGCTGGCTAGTTGCAGACTGGCGATTATCTGGACTGACCTTGTTAAGACTTGTTCATTATTTTCTATCAACTACATGTGTGTTTTAAAAACAATTCTTTCACTCCCCCACCCCCTTTGGTCCTGATAATGATGATAAAGCCCTACCACGTGAAGAATATTATGGGGATGGGAAGCTATCAAAATAAAGATGCCAAACACTGTAAGTTACAAAGAAACGTTATGCCTCGAAAGAAGACTAAATTCAGAACTTACCTCCAAGAGGAGGAGAAATTCTGGGCTCTGGTCTTACTCGTTCAGAGCCAAAGTCAAAAGTCTGACTTTCTTCACTGCTGTTACCATCTTCAATTCCATCAACAATCCTTTTTTAAAATAAAAGGAATGTAAATTATTATTAATTTTAGTGTCTTTTATATTGTGTATGTATCACATTTAGGTCAGATTGAATCAAACAGGATAGACTGTTAAAATTAAAATATATTGTGTATGTATCACATTTAGGTCAGATTGAATCAAACAGGATAGACGGTTGAAATTAAATTCACTGTGCAGATATGTGTTATGTGTGTGTTTTACCTTTAAAATATGACTATAAGGGCAGGGATAGATAGCATAATAGTTACGTAAAGAGACTCTCCAGCCAGAGGCTCTAAAGTCCCAGGTTCAATCCCCTGCACCACCATATATCAGAGCTGAGCAGTGTTCTGGTAAAAAAAAAAAATATGACTATGAAAAAAACCCAAAAATCTAGTATGTGGCTCACAATTTTATCTCACAAGGTATATTAGTGGAGTGCTTAAATGCTGATTTGTTCTCAGAGCCAAGTCCTTGAACTACAGAAGTCCTGCTATCTAAATTTACACCAAGTCATCATTCTATCTGGAATATTCTAAGCTAATGACCATATCATAACAGAAAATAATTTTGAGAGCACTCTAATTCTAGACTTGAAAAAACTCTGAATTTAGAGTCTAGGAATTAGATTTAAAGTATATTTAAATGACTTCTTTTAATAGGAAATGACATATAACCCATGGAACTGAATAGATAGTTACCTATAGAAGAGATACACAGGGCCTACAGACATGTGAAGAAATGCTCCACTTCACTTATCACCAGAGAAATGCAAAGTCAAACCTCACTGAGACTCCATCTCACACCTGTGAGAATGGCTGATGTCAACAAAACAGACAATGACAAGGTTGCAGTTACACTGCTACTGAGAATGTAAACTGGTGCGGTCCCTCTGGAAAACTGTATGGAAAGTCCTTAAACAAGTGGAAATAGAATTACTTTATCACCCAGCAATACCATTCTGAGGAATCTATCCAGCGGATATGAAGACACTAATTCAAAGGGGCATATGCACCCTTATGTTCAGAGCTCCATTACTCACAGTAGACAGAGTGGGAGCAGTGTAATCACTTAAGGATGGAGGACTGAGAAGAGAAGTTATGGGACACAGATTCCATAGAATTCTACTCTGTCATAACAAAAAAAAAATGTGTCCTTTGGGACAAAACAGATGGAAGTGCAGGTGATTCTGCTTAGCGAAACAAGTAAGGAGTTGCAATACAACTATCAGATGGTTTCACGTTCACATGTGGTATCTAGAGATCTGACAGACATGAAGTTGCAAACAACAACAAAACACACACACACACACACACACACACACCCCAGAAGTAAGGCACAAGAGACAGCATAATGGTTACACAAAAGACTCTGATGCCTGAGACTCTGGGGTCCCAGGTTTAATCCCTAACACCACCATAAAGCAAAGCTGAGTGCTCTGCTCTCTTGCTTTCTCTCTCGCTCTCTCTCTCCCTCTCTCTCCCATCTTTCTCACTGTATCTCTAATTACAAACAAATAAACACCTCTTAAAAATCCAGAAGTAAATAAATTGCCTCTAAGACTGTGAGATCAACGGTGGTTATTGTTGGGTTGGTGAGCACATAGAACTTTGGCTGTAGGTGGAATGTGGAACGATACCCTGTGATTTTATAACACAGTATGAGTCCTAAGCTTAAAAAAAGACCTGAAAAATACATAGAATCCATTCATTATACTAGAAAGAACATCTACGAGGCCAGGTACTGGCACACCAGGTTGAGAGCACACGTTACAGTGAGCAAGGACCTGGCTTCAGGCCGCCGGCTTTCACCTGCAGGGGGAAGCTTTGTAAGCGGTGAGGCAATGCTGCAGGTGTCACTCTGGCTCTTTCCCTCTCTCCCACCCACCCCCTCAATTCAGTTTCTCTATCTCTATCCAATAATAAGTAAAATAAAATAAAAAGATTAAAAATAAGATGTATAAAAAGGAAATATAAATATATAAAAGTCAGAAAACAAAATTTTGTAATTCACAATTACTATTAACATTTTGATCTATCTCCTCAAAATAAATCTATTAAAAATGTCTATATAAAATAAATAAAATAAATAATAATAAAATAAATAAAATAAATTTTTAAAGATTTAGCGGAGAGAGGAAATAAGGGAGAGAGAGAGAGAGAGATACGGACAGGGAGAGTTATTTCAGAGTCCCACTCTGGCACAAGGTAAATGTTACAGTGGGTATCAAATAGGCAGTCCCAGGCATTCAAATTCAGCGGAAAACCAGTGGAGCTAATTCCCACAGACAAAACAGAACAAAATAGACTTTTTATAAGTGAACTACTACTTCAACACAAATCTTTCCTTTGTAGCTCTAATTAACTTTCACCCTATCTAACATTTATTATTTTTAATTTAGATGAAAATTTTGAAGGACTAAAGGAAATTTTCAAATTACTACCTTCAAATGAATTCTTCCACTTTAATGTCCTACTTTTCACTACATTTCTTTTACTTATTTTCTTCTTAGCCTATTTCTAACTGGATAATTTGTATTCTTTAAGTGCACAATTAAAAATACACTAGAACAGTTCACTTGCCTTACATAGAGAAAAATTACTGAATTCAAATTTTAAAATCTCATCTCTGAGATTTTGGAAAAAATGCTTAACTTTAATATTTTACTTGCTACAGCTTTCTTATATAAATAATGTGAACTAGTTGATAGAATTGGAACAACAGCTATTGTGAAATTACCCAACAGAGTACCTATGGCATAGGGAACAGTCAGTGTATTTTCCTTTCTTGTGGCTTTTTCCTATTCAGCTGCCATATACCATCCCCTATTTCTTTTATGATTTGCAATCTTTTTATACTTCCAATAACATCTAATTGATCCTAATGTTAATTTTAAAATATTAAAAATGGAGCTATGCCTAATTACCCATAGAAGATACTAGAAATACAACAAAGCTTTGGTTATCTCTAATAATCTAACAGACAGAATGGAAAATGGAAAACAACATTTGGTGCTAGGTGGTGGTGCACCTGGTTGAGCACACATGTTATAATTGATTGGATAGAGACAATCAGAAATTGAGAGTGAATTGGGAGATACAGAGAGAGAGAGACGGAGAGACACCCACAGCCCTGCTTCACCACTTGCAAAGCTTTCCTCCTGCAGGAGGGGATGAGGGGCTCAAACCCGGGTCCTTGCACAATGTAATATGTGTTCTCAACCAAGTGCACCACCACCCAGCCCCAATGGACTCTTATTTTCATTTAAAAGGATAAAAATACAATGCAGTCGAAATATACATTTATAGCAATAAGTAGAGCTACATGGATGGAGTCAAGAAAGAATTCTGAGCAGTGAATGGAATTTCCTAAGACTAAAACTATTCTTCTACCACAGAGAGTAAATCGTTATGCCCCAGACTAAAGGCAAACTGAAAATCACTGTGCCGTCTGAAGGGCTAGACCGTCTAATAATTTAGTAGCCAGGTACTAGTCTAAATGAAAGGCAGCGGCTCTCACCTGAGAAGAATCATACTGTGTGAATTCTTACCTTGGGCTGAGGTCTGGGGGTCCAGCGCTATTCAAAGTTGAAAGCTGCAATTTCAAGTTCTTCTCTTTCCTTTTACCATGGTGAGGAGGGTCAGTTTCCTGTTTGGTTTTGGGGGAATTTGAATTGGAGACTCTGATGGGTGAGGGAAATGGCACCGTTCCTGAGGCTAGCTGCTTCAGACTTAGGCCTAGGTAGCCTTTACTGCTTCCAGCCTTCCTGCTGCGTGACGAGGAAGATCGCCTCGTGTAGATAGGAGAGAGGGACGTCGTCTCCTCTCCTTCTGTCTCTTCCTCCTCTTCCTCATCTTCCATGATGGCTGGGAGTCTCTTTTTGATACTGCCATTTCCCCTGGGCTCTGACTAAACCAGAGAATACTATGGATCAGTGCAGAATACAAAACTTGCTTCAGAGATGCGCCATTTATGCTGTCGGCTAGAGGCCTACTTCTCATTAAAAGACTTGTTCTTTCATTGAGATTTTAAGAGTGTCCATAATTTCAAGCTCCTCTAGGATTATGCGCTCTGATTTCTTGGTGTTAGCTGCCCCCATACCTTCTATTTCTTTGTTTAAAACTTAAATTGGATGACTACATGAAAGTCACCCTTTACAGTAAAACACATGTGCATACAGGCAGATTTGAAGGACCCTGCCCGTTAGAATAGTGTGTGCTTGGATACTTTTAGGAATAAAGCCACTGTCAGTTTTAATGGCAGGTCTTGGGCTCTGGTGTCAAAAGTTACAGGGTCTTAAACCTCTGAAATTATATATGCCTCTGTTAAAGCGCCAATAATAATTTAAAATAAACTATAGAGTTTTAAGTGAAAATTTATGGAAGCCAACCAGCAAAATCACATTATCTTTGGGAAAAGGAATCTTTTCTATTTTGGATCATAAAAGTGGAAAGAGATAAGAAGCATCCTCAGGTACTTGACTTCTCGCTTAATTTTTTCTTACAAGTATTTGGCACAGGAACAGAGGCAAAGCATTGATCTGTTCCCCTCGAAGAACTTTGGGAGGGAAAGAGATATTCTCACCAAGCTCCACCCTAAAACCCTACAGGCTAAGAAGTAGTAAAATGGAATGGGAAAACACAGTGTATTTGGCTTTGCTGATGGCATTTAATTGGTGAGAGAATGGTAACAAATGTTAAACTACTGATCTAAACAGGCATTGAATCGCGTCTTACTCCGTCCCAGACATGACTTCTATACTCCAGAAGGTGATTAATTTCTAGTACCTCAGTCTCTTTGAAGGATAGCATCACTTATACTTGCTCCTTTTTCTAATAAAAATAAAATCGCAAATGGAAAAGGCCAAAGAATACTATTTAAACTGTAGGAAGACTTCATTTTAGTATGGTTGGTGCGTTGATAAATATATTGTTTTACTATGACAGTTACAGTGACAGATAAAATAACCAACATGGGGGTGACAGGTTTAGTTTAAGCCATTGTTATTAGGTAAAATGGTTAGTTCATTCACAACTCTTTTTTCCCCCTACTCTTACTTTCAATAGCTCATCATTTCTCAAGAAAATGGTATTACTAGATACCTCTTTCCACCTAAATAGAATTATGCGTTTATCTGTTTTATACAGCATTTTAAAAAATCATGTTTATTTATTTATTTTAAAAATATTTATTTATTCCCTTTTGTTGCCCTTCTTGTTTTATTATTGTTGCTATTATTGATATCATCATTGTTGGATAGGACAGAGAGAAATGGAGAGAGGAGGAGAAGATAGAGGGGGGAGAGAAAGACAGACACCTGCAGACCTGCTTCACTGCCTGTGAAGCGACTCCCCTGCAGGTGGGGAGCCGGGGGCTCGAACCAGGATCCTTACGCCGGCCCTTGTGCTCTGCGCCACATGTGCTTAACCCGCTGCGCTACTGCCCGACTCCCTTATTTATTTATTTTTAAGCAGAGCACTTACAGGTTCTAATTTATAATATGGATAATAATGGTGTAACATTGATTGAATGTTTACAGAAAACAATTTACTAGCAATTATAATAAATATGAGAGTACTTTTTAAGATGAAAACTATGGGATTTTGCTATAAGTTTTATTTCCAAACTGTTGATACAACAATTATTCTTTAACATTTATCTATAAGGGCTGGTAAAGTCAGCTCACTTGCGTAGTGCGCTGCTTTGGAACGTATATGAACCAGGTCTCCAGCCTGGACTCTATTTTGCTGAAGATGTGAGAGATGGGTTTCCTTTCTCTCCCCTCTCCTTTCTCCTCTCTCTCTTCTCCTCTCTCTCCTTTTCTGCCTTTATCTGAAAAAGTCAGTCTGTACTGATGAAGCCTCAGAAATAACTCCCCAGAAGATTGACTCAGTGGAATAGAGAGAGAAGCATTAGTTACGTGGCCCTCTCCAAAGCTGGAGATCAAAGAGGGCCTCACACATGCCAGTCACACTCTTCGGTACTAAGTCACATCCCACTGCATGAAAAATACGTCAGCAGTGTGTCTCATTACTCCTCTGTTTCCACACTTAAAGAAAATAGGTCTCCATATCTCTTGTGGGAATCGTATTCTAGAAAATAAAAAATAAATACCAAAAAAAAAAATCTCAAGGGGGAGAAACAGCTACTGGAATTCCTACCGAGCGTGCTAACTAGATTGTTCTTTGACAACAGGCATACCTGTGAGACTGCAGATTTGTTGGACAATCTTGACATCACCTGAAAAATAAACAACAAAGAAGCAAGTCTTGTAACGATCACTTAAAGCATCCCTCATGGTTTGGACTCGGTGAAATGCAGGCTGTTGGAAAGCAGGTGATGTTCAGAGGTGGGAGGTGAGGATGGTAGAGTCAGTATGGGACAAAGAAGAGAAGTTGAATCCTGTGGGATGCTGAAGAAACTGCTTCGACTCCACCCTTCGGGGTCTTTATGGACCAGTGTATGTAATAACAATAAGAAAGAGGATGGTTTGAAAGTCTTCTGTGGAGAGAAGCATTAATTTCCGACCACTTGTAGAAAACAGAGATCAAATAGCAGGCTGACTATCTGTCTTCACTTTCCTTTTGCTTTCTGTTCCCTCTGCTGCTCTTTCCCAACTTTCTGCTAAATTCTCACTTCTTCCATTCTTTCTCTCTTTGGCTTTGTAAACACAGAAATGCACAGGCTTTTTTTTTTTTTTTTTTAATTATTTGATCTCATTTCTTCAATTGATCTCTCTGCCTTTCTAGAATATGTGGGAAAGGAATGCTTTCTTTCTGTCCCATTTGTTTTGCTCACTGTGATGAGCCTTGTGGACTAGGATTCAGTTCATGGGGTGGACTATTACCATATTTTTTACTAGTGATTTAACAGCACTCTACAAAATCTAGGACCATTTTAAGCTCAATTCAGGATCCCATTGTTGTAATAATAATGATGATGATGATGATGATGATGATGATGAAACAATGCTGCCAAACCATCAATTATAGATAATGTCACATTTAAGAGATTCTAAAATGTCAGGAACATTTTAGGTTTGGTGAAAAATGACAAGTGTCTATTTGAGGGAAGTGGGAGGGTAGGGATGACTGGTTAGAGGGACCATCTTGAACTCTGGTGGTAGGTCTGGGATGGATCATCAAATATGGAGGTGTTAACTATGTTTCCAGAATCATATAGCATTATAGACAATGTTGAAGCAATAAAAATAAGTAAGATAAAATTTGAAAGACAAACTTACATCATAGAATCAATTAAACCTGGATCTCAGGTTACCAATTGTATAAAATGGAAGTATGGCTCCATGAGTAGTAGTCTGTTAAAATGCGTGTACATTCCATGATGTAGACAAAGCTGTGGGGATCATAACACAGCCTGGAAACATGCTTCACATGTCGCCCACATTGTTTTTGGCTCAAATACTCTTCTTTCCTTTAAAGTGGCAATACTTACTACCAATTAGCATAATTTTACTCACATAACGCACAAAAAATTGCACTTGAAAATTATTTGCCTAGGAAGTGAGACACATTTGGTAATTCTGTCACCCTCTCACTATTGTTTGTTTCTAGGAAGATGATTAGGGGACTAGATCTGTTATTATTTATACAAATGCCGGCATTATTATTGCAGTGCAAATATATGTTTCATCAATGTTTAATTTTATCAAAGCAGTCAACCCATTCTACATCTGTTCAGTTGCCTAAATACGCATTAATCAGAAGTATTGTAGACATAAGTTTTATAATAATTCCCTAAATGGTGACAAGTAAAACAGCTGAATAATTAAAAATGTGCAAAATAAAACAAAATTATGGTGCTGTTGCTACTGTGGTAGAATTAAAAACGTGTTTTAAAGAGGCTTCCACTAACAGCTTGGATGAGAGAAAGAATGCCCTGGTAGGATGCTCTTACATCAAGCAGCATTCAGGACTACAGAGCTGCAGGTCAGAGCTGCCACTTGACCTTGCCCTTTTCATAGGTGAGTGTATTCCCAGGCCCTACCCCACCAGCTCCCAGGACTGCAGCTAGTGTGAGCTATGTTAAGATGGCTAAGTGAGTACTTCTGAAGCACAGGTGTGCTCCGACCACGAGAAGTGAGCTGAGGGCCTTGTCCAATAGTGTATGCAGCAGACACATGGCCTCTTCATCAGTTCCTAGGAAGATGTATTTCCCAGCTCAATAGAAGAGTCAGGAATAAAAGATCTGTGGCAGCAGAGGCTGGGACATCAGATTCCAATACTTCAGCTGATCTATCTCAGATTACAACCCTGATTCCTGTGTTAACAGAGCTAGACACTGCCTCTATTTGCAGAGAAATTAATCTGCTTGAACTTAAACAGCTACAAAGAAGCAAAAATGTCAAATATATACTTCTATGTTATGTGTCACTATGACTACCTTTCTCAATATAATCTCTTAATTTTCTCTTTCTTTTTTTTTTTGTTAAAACATCACTTTATTGAAGAAAATTATGATTTACAAGAGCTGTTGTCACACAAGTGCAACTTCTCTCTCTGGGAAGGTGTCCATGCACCATTCTGACAGCCAACTAGTTTTCCTCCACTGTTACACTGCGTCCCCAATGCTTCCCAAGACCCCCTCACTCCTCTCCTCCCACTTTAGAGTCTTTGACTCTGCTACAGTAGACTACACCTAGTCTAAGCTTCACCCTGTGCTCCCCCTTATTTTTGATTCTGAACTTCCTCCTATGAGTGAGATCATCTGGTATCTGTCCTTCTCCTTCCGGCCTCTCTCACTTAGCATGTTTTTTTTTCAAGTTCCATCCAAGATGTAGCAAGAGCTTTAATAATTTGTCACAGCTGAATAATATATAAATACATCACATTTTTTTAACCACTCATCTGTCCTTGATCATTTGGCTTGTTTCCAGATTTGGGCTATTACAAAGAGTGCTGTTACAGACACAGGTATATGTCGATCTCTTTGAATTAGGTTTTTTTTTTTTTTTTTTTTTTTTGCTTGCATTCTTTGAATAGATTCTTAGGGAAGGAATTACCAGACCATGTGGTTTATGTTGTCCCTTTATGCTGTCAGGAATCTCCAGACATTTTTCCACAGGAGCTGAGTCAGTTTACATGCCAACAACAGTGTAGAAGGGTTCTTTACTTCCCACACCCTCACCAACACTTGGGATTCTGCCCCTTTTAATATATGACATTCTCACAGGTGTGAGGATAATCTCATGTGGACGTGACCTGTATTTCAGTGCTATCCAGTGACTTAGATAATTTTTTTTGTCATGTCTCTTGGTTATCTGGATTTGTTGTTGTTGTTCCCCTTTTTTTTACTGGAGCCCTGCTCTGTTTTGGCTTATGGTGGTACAGGGGATTGAACCTGGGACTTTTGACCTGCAGGCATAAGAGTCTCTTTGTATAACCATTATGCTATCTACCTCCGCCCGTCTGGTTATCTTCTTTAGTGAAGATTCTTGGAGTATCATCATCATCATCATCATCTTCTTCTTTCTCTGTTTTCTTTCTTTTCTGATAGCAACATAAATAAAGGCGGAGGAATAAATGGGAGGGAGGGAAGAAGGAAGGAAGAGAGAGAGTGTGTGTGAAAGAGAGAGAGAGGGAGGGAGAGAGAGAGAGACAGAGCTGCACCACTAGTCTACTGCTTCTGAAGCTTCCCTTTCTGCAGTTGGGGGCTTGGAAACTACAGCTTGACCCCTCTCCCTGTCTAGAGTAGCTGTTCATTTCTTCGTTGCTGAGTTTTATGAGCACTTGACATATTTTGGTTATTAGCACATAGGTGTATGGCATATAAAAATCTACAACTCACTAGAGAGTCTTTATATTTTTGGTCCTCTTTTTTTGCTGTGCAGGGGCTTTTAAATTTGATGTAGTCCCACTGACTTCTTTTTTTCTTCCTTGTTGATGGACTTGGATGTCTGAAGATGTTTCCTAAGCAAATATTAGGGGGAGCTCTGCTAGTCTTTTCCTCTGTGTATGTGGTCCTGTCTCACAACTCTCTAAATATCTCAAGTTAGTGATGTAACCTTTACCAGAATCTATTTATGCCTCGCACAGTATCAAGAGATCTCTCAGGCTGGTCCAGCTGGTAGACTGTATGACTTTCCAGAATGAGCCACAGGACTCAGTTCCTGTCACTGCATATGCAAAAGTACTGTGCTGGTCCATCCACTCTCTCAGAAAATAAATAAATAACCCTTACAAACATTGAAAAGTGTTTTCTCAGTACATCATCCAATGCTGGTCAGAACAACGAAATACTTGGTGCTTTTGTGGAGTTTGATCTGGCACAGAAGCTCTGGGGACTGTCCCACAACATATCCTGAAAGTATGATTCTAGGTTGACTAAGCAATTTTTAGCCTTTTCTGATTGCAAATCTTTCTGGAAAGCTGACAAGTTCTAGAGAAACTTTATCTAAGGATGAGTGCATGGCTACAGCTTGGGGGTGGAAAATGTTTCTTGTTCTATCAAGTAAAAGACTCAAAAGGTTTTGAAAGTTTTTTTTTAACATTTATTTATTATTGATTCCTTTTTGTTGGCCTTGTTATTTTATTGTTGTAGTTTTGATTGATGTCATCGATAGGACACAGAGAAATGGAGGGAGGAGGGGAAGACAGAGAGGGAGAGAGAAAGACAGACACCTGCAGACCTGCTTCACCGCTTGTGAAGCGACTCCACTGCAGGTGGGGAGCCAGGGGCTCAAACCGGGATCCTTATGCCGGTCCTTGCGTTTTGCACCACCTGCTCTTAACCCACTGTGCTACTGCCCGACTCCGGTTTTGAAAGTTTTAAGGGCGTCTGTCTAATTCAATGTTTGAATTTTTCCAAAATGAAAGTTTTATAACTAGACAATATGAAGAATTTTTGGTACTCTTTCATGGGAACTACTTTTTTTTAAAAAGGGAAATAAATCAGACATGAGAGGAAAATAGAAGTAGCTATGTCAATTAAGCATTAAGAGAGAGAAATAAGTTTAAAAGTCATAAGGCCTTATAATTACACCTTTAGTCTGCCAGAATGGAAGGAAGAAATTGTGGTGAGGACTGAGGACATACCTTGGTACAAGTTTACCATGACAGAGTTGAAGCTTGACAATCTTGAATATTTTTTAATACTTTTTTTTTCATTTTATTCACTAGGGCAGAGAAGAACTGAAAGGGGAGGGGGAAACAGAGAGGGAGAGATAAAGACAGACACCTACAGATCTGCTTCACTGCTTGTGAAGTGACACCCCTGCAGGTGGGGAGCCGAGGGCTTGAACCGGGATCCTTATGTGGTCCTCCTTCATAGAGCTAGTGCACTTAGCGGGTGTGCCACCACCTGGCCCTATACTTAGTATTTTCAATAAAGCTTTCATAGATTCCTACTTGACCTGTCCATCCAAATAATGTTCCTTTATACTCTTAAAATTATCAATAGAAATTTTTCTTCGTATTAAAAATTTCATGGAACTTTCCTCATAGAAAAAAAGCTTTGATTTCTTTTATTCACTTGCCTCACTCAATAGAGCACCTTTAAATTCTGACTAATTTTGAAATACTTGATAAGGCTTGAGGATGGCTTAAGGCTAGGCTTAAGGCCTAGTCTTTGAAGGATGCTAATACACCTCCTTTAATACTTGGATTTTTTTATTTTTTATTTTATTTTAATTTATTTATTAAAAGGAAACACTGACAAAACCAGCCAGACTTCCCTGGATTGAAGACCCCACCAATGTGTCCTGGAGCTCAGCTTCCCCAGAGACCCACCCTACTAGGGAAAGAGAGAGGCAGACTGGGAGTATGGACCGACCAGTCAACGCCCATGTTCAGCAGGGAAGCAATTACAGAAGCCAGACCTTCTACCTTCTGCAACCCACAATGACCCTGGGTCCATGCTCCCAGAGGGATAGAGAATGGGAAAGCTATCGGGGGAGGGGGTGGGATATGGAGATTGGGTGGTGGGAATTGTGTGGAGTTGTACCCCTCCTACCCTATGGTTTTGTTAATTAATCCTTTCTTAAATAAAAAATAAAAAAAAAAAAAGTGAAAAAAAAAAAAAACCCATACGATAAGAGGGGTACAATTCCACACAATTCCCACCACCAGAACTCTGTATCCCACCCCTTTCCCTGATAGCTTCCCTATTCTTTATCCCTCTGGGAGTATGGATCCAGGGTTATTGTAAGATGCAGAAGGTGGAAGGTCTGGCTTCTGTAATTGCTTCCCCACTGAACATGGGTGTTGACAGGTGGATCCATACTCCCAGCCTGTCTCTCTCTTTCCCTAGTGGGGCAGGACTCTGGGGAAGCAGGGCTCCAGGACACATTGGTGGGGTTGTCTGTCCAGGGAAGTCTGGTCGGCATCCTGCTAGCATCTGGAATCTGGTGGCTGAAAAGAGAGTTAACATATAAAGCCAAACAAATTGTTGACCAATCATGAACCTAAAGGCTGGAATAATGCAGATGAAGAGTTGGGGGGGTGGTGGTTTCCTTCGTTTTGTAGATAGCTAGTAGGCATATTTTAGTTATATTCCAAAGGGCCTATGGTTATACTAGTTGGTTTTTTCCCCCTGAGCCTGAACTCTGATATGCAGGTGGATCCTAGTTATTGTCTGGGGAGATGATGTCATGGCTATAAAAAGGACCAGAAAGCTGGATCAGGGAAGAGAGTAGCTCCCAAATATGGTAAAGGTGTATAAATATTGTTGACTGTAAACCCCACCGATTTGATGTGACCTGGGACCCATATTTAGCTTAGGAGCCTGTGTGACCTCTGCATCCCTATAGATCTGAGCTCACATTCTGTGGTCATGAGTAGGAACGTTCCAAGCTGCCCCAATATCAGGACCCTTCTTCCTCAGGTGTAGCATAGAGTCTGTTGTCCAGCCTCCAAAGGGAGGCTGGATAAAAGTTGTGAGACATTATAAACTTTAATTACTCTGAAGCTGTGTTTCAAGAGATGGAACCGAAATGTTGACTGCTTCTTTTAGTAGCCTTGATATTAGGGTCTAGGACACAGAGAGTGGCATTTGCCTAAGCGACACAGATGTACGGGGAAACTGCTATAGGAAATGAGCCGGATGAGAAAGTCCCCATGGGAAAGCTACCAAGATGGAAAAGTTACACATCTTCTGGGACAGTGTCTCCAGGTATATGATAGCAGATACCTTCACTCACTGTACAAGAATAGAACAGTAGGAAGTCAGGCGGTAGTGTGGTGGGTTAACAGCAGATGGCACAAAGTGCAAGGACTGGCATAAGGTTCCTGATTTGAGCTCCTGGCTCCCCTCCTGCAGGGGAGTCACTTCACAGGCAGTGAAGCAGGTCTGTAGGTGTCTGTCTTTCTTTCCCCCTGTGTCTCACCCATCTCTATTTCTCTCTGTCCTATCCAACAGCGATGACATCAATAACAATAATAACCATGACAATAAACAAGGGCAACAAAAGGGATTAAACACATTAAAAAAAACCAAAATGTTTTTTTTAAGAACAGAACAATAATAATTATGGAAAGAACAGCTCAATTCTATAATAGTGGTCAAGTGATTCTCTTGCTGTTGGTCATGCCATGCTAACCTTTGATAACATCTGTTGATGACAGATCGATCATTTGAGGACCATGGTAATACTCTCTGAGACCATGGCAACCCCATTGGAGGGAGGGAGGGGGGAAAGGAGGGAGGGAGGAAGAGGGGGAGAGGGAGAGAGAGAGAGAGAGAGAGAGAGAGATCAAAGAAATCTACAAAAACCAACTCAGCTATATCATCTGGTCAGACTCTGGGGAGAAGATGGTGCCAATTATAAGAAAACCTCAGAAAGATCTTCCCCAGGAGGCAAACTGAAGAATTCTCTTCCTTAGACTACCTGTATCCATTATATGGAAAAGTAACTTCCTGGTCTTTGCTTTGTATTATCCTTTTCCTTAATAGAATTAAAAAATGTCCTGTCCCATCAAGAATCTCTGTTACTTGGCCAGCCACTTTTGCCCCTTTTGTCAACTGGGGTGAGGTGAGGTAGGGGTGTCCACCTTAGCCTGCTTTTCAATAAACACTGTTTCCTTACTCACAGGTACCATATCTATCTCCTTAGAATTCTTTCCTGAACTAAGGCCCCTGGTCTGAGGAGTGGGTGCTACACAGCAGGCAAGCTTCCTATCAAGGGGCTAGCTAGTGCTTCCTGAGATCTACCAGCAGGAAGCAGGCTTATGGCTTCCTGGGGGGAGATGCAAAGAGAGAGGAGAGGAAAAGTGACTCCCTTTGGGACATATCTAAAATAGACTTCCTAGCTTCTTCCCACATGAAGACCCCTAGTTCCAGCTGCTCTATTCCTACCTTTGTGTTTCTGTTTATTAAATAATTTATCTTGCTTTATATCTTACTGCCTTTCAGCCACCAAGTTGCAGATGCTACTATGATATCAACCTGACTTCCCTGGGCAGATGACCTCACTAATGTGCCCTGGAGCCCACCTTCCCAGAGCCCTGCCCCACTAGGGAAAGAGAGACACAGGCTGGGGGTGTGGATCCACCTGCCAACGTCCATGTCCAGCAGAGAAGCAATTACAGAAGCCAGACCTCCCACCTTCTGCTCCCCATAAAGAATTTTGGTCCATGTTCCCAGAGGGGTGAAGAATAGGGAAGTTTCCAATGGAGGGGATGGGATATGGAACTATGGTGGTGGGAACTGTGCCCCTTTTATTTTTATTTTACATCCAGGGTTATCGCAGGGGCTCGGTGCCTGCACCACAAATCCACTGCTCCTGGAGGCCATCTTTCTCCATTGTTGCTGCTGTGCCTGTCGTTGCTGCTGCTGTTGTTGTTGGGTAAGACAGAGAGAAACTGAGAGAGAGAAGGGGAAGACAGAGGGGGAGATAAAGACACCTGCAGACCTGCTTCACTATCTGTCGATCCCCCGCC
Organism: Erinaceus europaeus; assembly: GCF_950295315.1. Taxonomy (NCBI): domain Eukaryota; kingdom Metazoa; phylum Chordata; class Mammalia; order Eulipotyphla; family Erinaceidae; genus Erinaceus; species Erinaceus europaeus. The sequence goes on along the minus strand of NC_080182.1, from coordinate 40,045,369 downwards.
CCCGTAGGTGGGGAGCCAGGGCCTCGAACAGAGAGCCTTAAGCTCAGTGCCATGTGTGCTTAACCCAGTGCAAAACCGCCAGCCCCCTGTACCCCTGTTATCTTACACCCTTGTTAATCATTATTAAATCACTAATAGAAACTTTTATAAAAGCAAAAGATAAAGAAAAAAAGGAATTCTTTCCTGAGTAGAGAGCACAAGAGCATCTTGTCCACTTAGGACACCCTCAGCATCCGCCAAGAAACTCCTAGCGGCACTCGGAAGCAGGAAGGCAACTGAAGGGAACCTGTCACGCAGACCTGGGCACCCAAACTGTTCCCCAAGGGGCAATGGCTCACAGAAGGCAGAAAATCCATTTCCATTATTTACATGGCCTACAAGCCAGCATTACATGTCTCTGCGTGAGTCTGCAGGCAGTCCCGCAACTATGGAGTTCCATAAGACAGCAACATGCTCTGGGGGAAGGCTGTGTACAGCTGACTGTTCAATCAGGAAATGAGATGTGAACTGCAAGGCTCTTCCTTCTGATGGATTCATGATATCCTGTTTGTTAATAATGCCACACAGATTAAGTCACAAAACAGATTGAAGGAACATGTGTCCTCATTCATAAAAAAAAAAGGATTATCAAATATTTTATCTTCTTTCCTGTAGCAACATTGCCACAATCAGTAGCTGTTTGGGATAAAGAAAGTAAGAACAGAAGATATAAATAACTCGGAAGTATATGCTTCAAGTGTCTGCTCTTTCAACTAGCTAATTATCATGTAATACAGGCAAACAGCAAATCAACTAGTTTTATTTTCATCTCAAATGTTTGTTTCTCTGTAGACTCAAATGGAGGTGCTAATATGTAGAGTATGACAGAAATACCAGGAGACATATGGGAAAAGGAGCTGGAAGCTTAGAGATTTTGACTAAAGGCTCACTTATCTCTAACAAAACAAGTGTGAAAGTTTACCACCGTGTAGTCTATAGAACAGACTATTGAGACTGGGCTGGAGCTCAGTGGTTTCCATTATTCTTTTTTCTATAACTGAGATTTTAATGAAAACAGAAATGAGAATTTAATGAAATAAATTGATAATGTTGACATTTCCCAATTGTATCCTGAGACTTGAAGTCAAGACAAACTCTTAAGATTGAGAGGGGGAATTCCTTTCTTTGATGTAAACACTATTGCTTCTGATGCAGAAAATACAGTCCTGTAGTGGTACATGAAGTGTTTACTGACTGTCTGAGCTGGGGAATCAAACCACTGAGCCTCAGGGTAAGAAGCCCCAAAAGACTGATGCATATTTTTGACAAAAAGGGTCTGAGTGCCAGGGGATGAAACTCATTTAGAAGGTAGTATGGCATAATGATTAAGAAGAGAGATTTACAGGGGTCGGGCGGTGGAGCAGCAGGTTAAGCGCAGGTGGCGGAAAGTGCAAGGACTGGCGTAAGGATCCCGGTTTGAGCCCCCGGCTCCCCACCTGCAGGGGAGTCGCTTCACAAGCGGTGAAGCAGGTCTGCAGGTGTCTGTCTTTCTCTCCCCTTCTCTGTCTTCCCCTCCTCTCTCCATTTCTCTCTGTCCTATCCAACAACGAACAACATCAAGACTGGCAATAATAATAACCACAGCGAGGCTACAACAACAAGGGCACAAAAGGGGGGAAAATGGCCTCCAGGATTCATGGTGCAGGCACCGAGCCCAGCAATAACCCTGGAGGGAAAAAAAAAGAAGAGGGATTTACTTGGCTCTTATTAACCATGCAACTTCTGAAAGTGTGTTCATCGGCCTAGGACAGATAATGTTGAAAAAACAAAATGTATGAGATCGCTTACAACTGTTTAACAGTAAAGAGATCTATCTCTGGAAGGCTTGACGTGTCCCTGTCTAAGTGTGACTCAGAGGCATGGGCTTTTGTTTTGTCATTCTGCCATCATGAAGTCTCAGGATTATCTTGGCATCATTCAGTTGGTATCTTGGGCGAGAGAGGGAGTATGGGGAAGACACACTGAGCATTTGATCAGTCCAACCTGGACGTCACACGTCACTTCCATTTACATTCTGTTGGCTACATGGCACATGTATGATGAGAAAGAGCACTCAAAATTCTTTGAGCTTTTGTTTATTCCTCTCCGTTGTGATCCTTACTAGAGTGTGTCGAGCATTCAATGAGATATATACAATAAATTTTAGACTCAGTTCACCCAACCAGCAACATGTAAGAGAAACAATACAGCAAGCCACAACAGTTAAAATTACAATAGTTATTTTTGTGTGTGTTTCTTTCAAGAGCACTAGAGATAATACATTTGAGAACCTGCAGTAATGTTTTTAGAAATTACTCTTTCTTTTTTAATTCTTTTTTTTCTTTCCTCTTCCAGGGTTATTGCTGGGCTCGGTGCCTGCACCATGAATCCACCGCTCCTGGAGGCCATTTTTTTCCCCCTTTTGTTGCCCTTGTTGTAGCTTCGTTGTGGTTATTATTATTGCCCTTGTTGACGCAATTCGTTGTTGGATAGGACAAAGAGAAATGGAGAGAGGAGGGGAAGACAGAGAAGGGGAGAGAAAGACAGACACCTGCAGACCTGCTTCACCGCCTGTGAAGCGACTCCCCTGCAGGCGGGGAGCTGGGGGCTCGAACCGGGATCCTTACGCCGGTTCCTGCGCTTTGCGCCACCTGCGCTTAACCCACTGCGCCACCGCCCGACCCCCTCTTTTTAAATTCTATTAATAAAAGCAAAACTGCCTCTTTTCCAGTTCTTATAGAATTTTTCTCTGAATTCCTTCTGTTCACACTTCCAATTTCCTTTGTCCAGATTGTCCAGTGGTTCTATTAGAGGTGTTCACTAGGTAGTGCCATGCTTGTCAATATCTTTTAAAATAATTTTATTGGTTGGGGGGCAATGATTTACAGTACAGTTTGTTCATACATGTAATTTCTCATCTTCCCATGATAGCTGTCTGCAAAACACTCGTTCCACCCTAAGATCCCTATTCTTTTTAAAAAAATTTTTTTATTATCTTTATTTATTGGATTGAGACAGCCAGAAATCAAGAGGAAAGGGGTTGATATGGAGAGAGACAGAGAGACACTTGCAGCCCTGCTTCACCCCTCATGAAGCTTTCCCTCTGCAGGTGGGGACTGGGGGCTCGAACCCGGGTCCTTGCGCTTTGTAATACATGCACTCAACCAGGTGCGCCACCACCCAGCCCCAAGATCCCTATTCTTATCTCCTTCCTTCTTTCCTTCCTTCCTTCCTTCCTTCCTTCTTTCCTTCCTTCCTTCCTTCCTTCCTTCCTTCCTTCCTTGCTTCCTTCCTTTCTTTCTTTCTCCCTGTTTATTAAACATTTTGTCCTGCCTTACTGCTTGTCAGCCACCATCGTTACTACTATGACTTCATCCTGACTTCTCTGGGCAGATGACTTTACCAATGTGTCCTAGAACCTCACCTATCCAGAAGCCTAGAGAAAAATAAAAACAGGCTGGGTATACAGATCGATCTGCTAATGTCCTTCTCCAGCAGAGAAGCAGTTACAGAAGCCAGGTCTTCCATCTTCTGCACCCCATAAAGAATTTTGGTCTATACTCCCAGATGGATAGAAATATTGAGGGAAGATGAGCTCTAAACTCCAATTTCATCAGGAGAATGGGGAGGGGAGAGACCACAAATCTCATCTGCTATATTCATTTTAGGTTCTTGATTATTAAACAATTTGTTCTGCTTTATATCTTAATGCTTTTCAGCCACTAAGTTACAAACACTACTATGAAACCAACCTGACTCGCCCGGGAAACAACCTCACCGATGTGTTCTAGAACAAAGCCCTACCCCACTAGGAAAAGACAGAGACGGGCTGGGGGGATGGATCCATCTGCCAACACCTACGTCCAGCAGAGAAGCAATTACAGAAGCCAGACCTCCTACCTTTGGTACCCCATAAAGATCTTTGGTCAATACTCCCAGAGGGATAAAGAATAGGGAGTCTTCCATAGAGGGGATGAGATACAGAACTCTGGTGGTGGAAACTATAGAACTGTGCCCTTCTTATCCCATAATCTTGTCGATCACTATTAAATCACTAATAAAATAAAATAAAAAGGAAGGACACTCGAAAGTAGAATAATTTAGAAAGAAAGAGAAGTCAGGGCTATAGAAAAAAATGGGCAAATATATATAAATACAGATAGAGAAATAACAGTCAACCCATATCTGTGATCTTGGGAGAATTACTGCAGTTTCTAATGTGGGGAATGGGGACAAGAACTCTGGTGGTGGGAAAAGTGTGGAACTATACCCTTGTAAATCAATATTAAATCACTAATAAAACAACTTTTTGGGAGGCCCTAGGGGAGCAGAATCTGTGGGTTTGAGGCCTCAAGTGAACAGAAACTGCGCATCTGAGACCTAAAATGGACAGGATTTTGTGGCTAGAAATTCCTGGGTTAGTAGAATTTGCATTCCTCAGACCTAAAAATGGGCAGAATTTTGCTTCCTTGAGGTCTTGGGGTAGAAGAACTATCAGGCTGAGGCCTCAAGTTGGTAAAAATTGCCTGTTTGGAACCTCAAAGTGGAAGAAGTTTGCTTCCCAGGGCAGGGGTAGATAGCAGAGTGGTTATGCATAGAGACTCTCATGCCTGTGGCTCCAAAGTCCCAGGTTCGAGATCCCTTGCACCACAATAAGCCAGAGCTGAGCGGGCTCTGGTAAAAAGATAAAAAAAAAAAAAACTTTTGAAAATCAAGATGCTTTTGATGGAGAAATTATTTTCTAGTATTTGATCCCTATTATTCTAGAAAGAAAAAAAGGATGTTACAAACTTATGTGAAGAAAACCAACTGAGAACGCCTCAGCAGTGGCGTACAATTGTAGAGATGACAATTGTAAGGAGTCACGTAGCAAACCAATGATCCGGGGTTTAGCTGAAATAACTTTCAGTTCAACTCATTATCTTGGGTTGAGATCCCATGCTCCCAATGACATCGTCTAATTAGGCTACACTGGTTCTTGGCTAGAGTCAGCTACCGTACAAGCGCAAAGAAGCACAACAGCTGGTCTCCTAAGAGCTCAGAGACATCTGCTGAGCACTGTAGTTCCAGACCAGGTTGATAAAAAAAAAAAAATGCTCGATTTGGTGTAAGAAGTTTTCACATCATTACTCCCAGTGGCACTCTTAACACTAACGTGAAATGCCTAGCTTGTTGTGGAGGAAGCCCAGTGACAATTATACACTATAACGAAAGAGTTGGACATCCCAATGTGTTGAAGACAGCCCTTCAGCCAAAATGAAATGAGCTACTTTCCGTTGCTCATTTGAACCTCATTTAATTAAGCCCGTTTAGTCACTGAACATAGGAAGAATCCTAAGATAGCACTGTTGGCACCAGTTTCTACATGAGCAAATACATGATTTTTTTTAATTCGAGAAGTCTTTAAAATTGTAACATGGAAAGTATTATCTGTTGTAGCATTATCTTTTCTTTCTTTTTTCTTTCTTTTTTTTTTTTTCAAACTATCCAACAATCTCTAAGTAAGAAAACTTCACAGTAAGTACGAGGTCAAGAATTGTTCAACTCAAAGATGAGAGGTATGGAGAGGCCTAAAGAAAATACAAGTGGCCAATTATATATTGGCTAAAAGAAAGTCTATGTGAGCATTAGACTGGGATTAGAAATCACAGACATATAGGAAGAAATCAAGTTAACTTGCCGTTTTTGCTTTTCCTTTCTTTAAAAAAAATTTAAACTTTATTCTATCTGATAGAATAGAGAAATTGAAAGGGAAGGGATAAAAAGAGGGAGAGAAAGACAGAGACACCTGCAGCCCTGCTTCACCACTCCTGAAGTTTTCCCCCTGCAGGTGGGGACCAGGGGATTGAATCTGGATCCTTGTGCACTGTAATGTGAGCATTTAACCAGGCGTACCACCACCGCTCAGCCCCCAATTTTTGCTTTTCTAATGTTGCTCCAGGAAGTATCCAGAAGAGACATTGTCATAGAGATAAGTGCCTGATTTTACCACCAGTTTCTTTATCTGGATCATCTCCTTACTAACATTCTTACTAAAAACATGCTTCTGGTGGGGAAAAATGGACATTCTATTTATTTAGTAGTATATATATTTCCACTTATTTCCTTGTGAAAATTTGTATTTTGAGTCTAAGCAGTCACATAAAGTAATTGAAAAAATAAATAATAAAGACCTCAGTCCCTATAGTAGAACATGATGATAGTTTGGCTGAGGGTGAAATGACTGATACTTATCTTGGGAAAATGTGGAAACATATCTTTGTGACAACAAAAATCTTCTAAACCAACCTTCCCTATGTAAAGTGGAATTGAAGTCGGAGATAAAGAATTTCAGGAGAGAGTTTTGTTGGGAGAGATGAAGCAAAGGTCCCTTTTGCAGTTATAACTTTGTGATCTATTCAACTCGGTGCTACTTCCAAGTTTGAGAAAACTCACAGTGATTGCCCTTGAGGGCAATGTGTGAAACCCTTATGGTTTGTTGGTAAGAATGTAATTTGATCATATATATAGAAATAAATACATAATATATATAATATGTATAAAATTAAATATATATGCAAATATATATTTCAATAATGCGATAATGAGTTAATAGGTATAAGCAAAATAAAAATTCAGTTTGGTTGTACACCATTCCTGGTGTTCACAAGTATATCTTTTAAATTAAACCAAGTAATGAAAAATCAATGGAAAAATAACTCTGGAGGTTACTCATCAGTTGTGTTTTCCCTCACACATATTGTAATGACATGTCTCATCTTCTGTTGCATTTAGACTGACCCACAGAACTAATTTTCGCCAGTGAAATATGAACAGAAGAAATCTATGTTATTTCTACATCTGTTCTCTGAGTAACGTAAAAAGATCATTCATGTTATCTCTTTACTAGTTTCCTTGCTAGTTACAAAGTGTAGTGTGGCTCTGGGTACCAGAAGACCCCCAGGCTATAGAGATGATGGAGTCACTAATAAGAGGAAACTTGGAGGCCTCAATCAGCTTGTGAAAAACTCCTATCCGTCCTCCATCTCATATGCGCAGTGTGAAAGAAACATCTCTCAGTGACCTGTCATTTCTATGTATTGCGTTAGGTCGCAACATCACTGCAACATTTCATCTGCTCCAACTGTTAGTTTCTCTGAAGTCATCAAGGCCAGAAAGGAGGAAGTGATAGTCCTCTAAAGGAAGAGAACTTGTTCGAAGTCAAACCATATGTACTCACATGGCATGGGACTCCTCACACTCCTACTCTTTTCAGTATAATCCTATCTTGTTTGTTGGTTGTCATCACATATAGAATGTCAACATTTCTGTAGTAGCAAGATGAAAGGTTGCGTACCAGCCTCAAAGAAAAACATGCCAACTGTATAACCTGGAATGTGAACATGCTTTGTCAGTACGAGTCAGGAGCGAGGCTGTTTATGAATGCTGGCAAAACACGATGACGCAGATTGGCCACCATATGCTGTGCTTTCAAAGACCTTAATCTGCAGAGTGGACAAGATAAGTGGGGTCACCGCATCACTACAAGCTTAGCGTCTCACAGATATTCATCTCGGAATTTTCCTTACTCATTTTCCTCAATGGCACGGAAACCAAATCCTTTAAATCCCAATTCACTGGACAGAAACGTAGCTCTGTGGCTCCCTCCACCCTTACAGAACTGTCCCACGCTGACCTGCCAACTCATCGTTTCAAAGTTGTTCACACAACCCTCTAACTTGGCATCATATTTGCTTCTTATTTCTGACTGCTTGGCTACTCTTTCCTCCAGCCAAAACAGTTACTTAGTCACTTTTTTTTTGGCACCCTGGAATTCTTGGTTTAACTGATAAACAGACAGATGCCTCAAATGTGATGAAACTGGGGGTCTGAAGATCTGCCTGCCAAGTACGGCCCGCTCTGTGGCGGAAGCAGGCTGTCTCTGCCATATGTTGTACTCTCTGCCTTCTACACTCTTGGGGGGACTTCACGGGGAAAAACACTACTCAAGATGTTTATCCTGGGATCTTTGTAATTTGTTTTTAATTTTAATTCAATTTCCACCAACTTGACTCAATTATAACAGCTGTAATCATGCCACCCATTGACTCTGTACTATAATAGTTGAGTCTAGGTTTGGGATTAGTGGGCTAACTGAAGAAACGGTCCTTGTTTGGAACCTCAACGCTACATAAAATGGTGAAGAGTTGCCCTGCTTTATCTGTCAATAAAAAAAATAAGTTGATAAAAGAAATGCTCCAAATGTCCAAGACTGGTCTGCAACATTAGCATACTAACATAGCCCACAAACAAACAGTGATATGTTTATTGTAATGAAACATTCACAACTATTGTAGCAAGTTCTTGGAGATTAGATTTTTAAATTTATTTTCTTATTTATTGGCCAGAGACAGAGAGATTGAGAGGGAAGTGGGAGCTAGAGAGCTAGAAACAGAGACACCTGTAGTACTTCTTCACTGCTGGCAAAGTAGGTGGAGATTGGGGCCTCGAACTTGTGTCTTTATGCACTGTGACATGTGTGCTCAACCAGGTGTGCCAACCACCTCTCCCTTTTGGAGGTTAATTTTTAACAAAAAAAAGTATAAAATTGATTTCACAGGATATTCTTACATGTCTTCATAGAGTAAATTTGAAAGTTGATGAAAGTATAAACAAAACCCTATACTAAAGATATTCCTTCTTCACTGACAATTCCACTTAATACACACAGATCTGCATATCTGGGTGTGAAAGTACATACAGGAAGTACTGAGAGGGCATTAATCATTGGTAAGTGTGTGATACATTTTTGTTCCAAAGAGATTGTATCAATTTTAATTAATAATAAGAATGCCTCAAACTTCTTAAGCAGATGAAATTTGAGTCTGGAAAGAAATTCAAATGCAGTCTTGTACATTTAAAAAGACAGAATGGAAACTTCAGATTTTTTAAATTAATTTTTTCTTTTATATTTATTTTTCCCTTTTGTTGCCCTTTTTGTTTTTCATTGTTGTAGTTACTATTGTTGTTGTTGATGTTATCGTTGTTGGATAGGACAGAGAAAAATGGAGAGAGGAGGGGAACACAGAGGGGGGAGAGAAAGACAGACACCTGCAGATCTGCTTCACCACCTGTGAAGCGACTCACCTGCAGGTGGGGATCCAGGGGCTCGAACCCGGATCCTTCCACCGGTCCTTGCGCTTTGCTCCACGTGCGCTTAACCTGCTGCACTACCACCCGACTCCCGGAAACTTCAGATTTTACTTTTGAACATGGAACAAAGGAAGAATAAAGAATAATGGTAGAGCAGACAGAAAAACACTTAAAATAGAAGACATTCTCTCAGAGCTAGTCTGTGACCTGACCACAGAGCTACTTAATAAATGGATAGATTTACGATCAAATAAAAGTGCAAGTACTAAGCAAAGACAAGTTGAGTGGCCAAGCTACAGTGGTTTTGCTGCCTTCTTGTTAATGAGGTGTCTTTCCTGAAACACTTGAGCACTGGGGAGCGGGGGGGCTGTGTGTGAAGGGTTGATGAGACATGACAAGTACCAGCATGGAGCCTAAGAATATGAAAGTGAATGTTATTTTGAAAATTTACTATAAGTCAATTTTCTACTACAAGTCAGATTGCCTGAAGGGAAGCAGTTTCTACTAAGCAAATTGCTCTGATTTGTGACACAGTGCATTAGAGGACAAAGGTGTTAGATTTAGATTCAGAAGATCAGATTTCAATTCTAGTTTCCCTTGATTCACTGGTTCTGTGATCTTAGGCAGTATACTACTTAGACAATTGTTTGGTTTACATATTTACTAAGAGGTCTGGGTACACCACATATGGAGATGATGCAATGATTAAAACTTAATTCATGGGGTAATGTAAACAAATTGCCTTGCTCATACCACATACTTAATAAATATTAACATTCATTTCTATTGCTATGTGGAGGAAATCCTATTCAAGTGGCAAAATAAGTTAAAACCTAGTGAAAGTCATTATATATATATATATATATTTTTTTTTATATACTGAATTTTATTTGAAACCCATGCTTGGTATGATTGGTATGAGGGTTTTTTTTTTTTTTTTTTGTAGTATCATTAGTTATTGGATAGACAGAGACACCTGCAGCCCAGCTTCACCACTCACGAAACTTTCCCCCTGCAGGTGGGGGTAAGGGAATTTTTTAAGAACATATTTTTTAAAAAGTATTTTATTGGGGTCTGGTGTGGTATACCTGGTTGAGCGCTCAAGCCCCCCGGTCCTCACCTTCAGGGGGAAAGCTTTGAGAGTGGTGAAGAAGTGAAAATTGTCTCTCTCCCTCTTTATCATCCCCTTCCCTCTCGATTTCTGGCAGTCTCTAATAAATAAATTAAGATAATTTTAAAAAACTAAAAAAAAAGTATTTTATTACTTACTGTGTAGAGACAGACAGAGAGAAACTTACAGAGAAGGTAGAGACAGAGAGGGACCTGCAGCACTGCTTCACTGCTTGCTAAGCTTTCCTCCAGAAAGTGGGGCCAGGGGCTTGAACCTGGGTCTGTGTGCATGGTAATAAGTGTGTCCAACCAGGCGAAATCACCTCCTGGCCCCAGGGAGAGATTTTTATCCATAAAGAAACATCTTTATATTATAAACATTCTAAGATATTTAGATTTGTGATTCAACTACATCATACACCTAGCCAATCATTGTGACACCATATGGTCCCGTTGTCTCACCTTTGGGAATTTACTCCCCAAATACGAAAGACACGAGTTCATCCCCATGTTTATTTCAGCATTATTTACAAAAGCCAAGAACCAGAAGCAATCTGAGCGGGGCTAGAGGTATCGTGCTCTGGAATAGAGTTCAGGTGGAGAAAGACAAGAAACAGGATGGTTTTTCATATACATGATTTATATGTAAAAATAAAAAAATCTGGGGGGCAGGCGGTAGCGCAGCGGGTTAAGCGCACATGATGCGAAGCTCAAGGACCGGCTTAAGGATCCCGGTTCGAGTCCCTCCCCACCTGCTGGGGAGTTGCTTCACAGGCGGTGAAGCAGGTCTGCAGCTGTCTGTCTTTCTCTCCCCCTCTCTGTCTTCCCCTCCTCTCTCTATTTCTCTCTGTCCTACCCAATAACAACAACAGTAATAACAACAACAATGATAAACAACAAGGACAACAAAAAAGGAAAAAAATTATTAAAAAAATAAAAAATCTAAATAAAACAAAATGAGCTTTTAAACAATTGCTTCAGTGCACGGTTACCAGAAGGGAAAGGGGGTACTGGGAAATCTAACCTCCAAGAACTTGCTACAATAGTTGTGAATGTTTCATTACAATAAACATATCACTGTCTGTGGGCTATGCTAGTATGCTAATGTTGCAGACCAGTCTTGGACATTTGGAGCATTTCTTTTATCAACTTATTTTTTTATTGACAGATAAAGCAGGGCAACTCTTCACCATTTTATGCAGTGTTGATAGAAAGACAGACACCTGCAGACCTGTTTCACTGTCTGTGAAGCGACTCCCCTGCAGGTGGGGAGCCGGGGGCTCGAAACGGGATCCTTAAGCCCGTCCTTGCGCTTAGCGCCACAGGTACTTAACCCGCTGCGCTACCACCCGACCCCATGCCTGTGCATTTTATGCGATCCCATAGTATTCTTAGAAATATATTTTACTTTATTTATTGTTTTATTTTAGACAAAGACAGAAACTGAGAGGGAAGGAAGAGATAGAGAGGATAAGAAAGACACCTCCAACCCTGCTTCATCACTCATAAAATTTCGGGGGACAGGGAATTGAACCAGTGTCCTTGCTTAACCAAGTGAGCCATCATTGGCATCAATACACTCAGAATTCTTAAATTTAACCTCCTCTATTTCTAATTCTATCTTTGAGTTGTGTTACTTATAGTCAAAGTCTGCATTTGGAGTCTCCATCCCAAACTTACCAGGATTCTCAGACGATTGCTTTTGCCAATACCCTACATTAGTTCTGTCCTAAAATAACATTAAAAAAATCAGACTTCAATTTCAGAAGAGGTGAAGATAAAGTCCTGTGTTTGACAAATTTTAAGAACATAAATATGTCAACCTTCTGAAGTAGTAGACAACACAGAAGAAAGAGAAGTTCAGGCTGAGAAGAGAATTTCAGTCTATTCATCACTGGGGTTCGGTACCCAAAACGTTCTTTGGAGGGAACAAAGAAACGGAAGTGATTCTAGGACATGAAAGGGAAGAAGCAGTATTCCTGAACCATCACTAAAGAGAGGGTGCTAATGGACAATTGCAGTAGACCAAGTAGAATGTGTCACTAGGGTCAAGAAGTTCAACATCATTCTTCATTTCACGGCTATCAGCATGCAAACAAGATTAAAAACTCTGAGGCCACTGACTGACATTGTCCCTACATTTAAACTTGATATGTTTGCCACAGTATCTGAATCTACAAAGACTGCAGCATGGGAAAAGTTTCTGATAATAAGAGTATATATTGAATACAAGTAAAATTTTCCCAATTGTAGTTACTGAACTTAAAAAAAAATTACATCTGACACTGTTTTAAGTATAGTAGTGTGTAAAACATTTCACTATCAGGGAGGAATTTTTGCTCCAAAGGATGAGTTATTTTTTCTTTTTAATTTTTATAAATTTTATTTACAAAATGGAAATATAGACAAGAACATGGGATAAGATGGGTATAATTCTACACAATTCCCAACCCTAGAACTCTGTATCCCATCCCCTCCCTTGACAGCTTTCTTATTCTTTATCCCTCTGGGAGTATGGACCCAGGATCATTGTGGGATGCAGAAGGTGGAAGGTCTGGCTTCTGTAATTGCTTCTCTGCTGAAGATGGGTGTTGACAGGTCGATCCATACTACCAGCTTGCCTCTCTCTTTCTCTAGTGGGGCAGGGATCTGGGGAAGCAGGGCTCTAGGACATGGTGGACAAACAACATGTGTTGTGCCAGGGATTAGAAGGAGAGCAAATGCAATGTGATTACATGTGAATCTCTTTCACTATGCAGCTTTCTATGAATAATTATCTCAGAAAGGTGCAGAATTAATTACGCTCTCTTATCACACTAGACAGTGCTAGCAGATGTACACCCACGCACAGGCTTCCTCTGGAAAGCTAAGTATCTGAGCTGTCAGGTATAGTTGTAAAGATTATTTCTATTCAGTAAGTCATTTTCAAGCCATTGCTTCTACAAAGCTCCATCTTATTTCAGATGAAGATAGAGATGAATTTAAACCAAGTTCCCCTTTGGGACAAGCTCCCTTTTCAGTAATATCTTGAATTAAATTGTAATATAGTCACATAAAGGGGAGAGATGTTGGTAAATCACAGTCTTCCCTTGAAAGATCTATTTAGGTCCATTTTCATCTAAGAAAGGAAGCCTGGATTCAGATCTCATGGATATAATATAGTTGAATTGTACAAGAGTGGACAGAATAAATAATATGTAGGGTCTAAATATTGTTAAAAATTATGTTAGCTATCAGACCCAAACAAGTAAAGTCATAAGTCCCCTTGGAATATACCTAAAACAGACCTACTAGCTTTCTCCAAAATGGGAACCCCCAAATCTCAGCAGCTATATTTTTGCTTTTAGGTTCCTGATTATTAAACAATTTGTTCTGATTTATATCTTAGTGCTTTTCAGCCACCAAGTTGCAAATGCTACCATGATGTCAATGTGTCCTGGAACCCCACTTCTCCAGAGCCCTACCCCACTAGGGAAAGACAGAAACAGGCTGGGAGTATAGACTGACCTGCCAATGCCCTTGTTTAGTGGAGAAGCAATTACAGAAGCCAGACCTCCTACCTTCTGCACCCCATAAGATCTTTGGTCCATACTCCCAGAGAAATAAATAATAGGCAAGCTCCCAGTGGAGGGGATGGGATGCAGAACTATGTTGATGGGAATTGTGTGGAATTGTACTCCGCTTATCTAATGGACTTGCTTATCATAATTAAATCAATAAATTTTAAAATTTATTTACTGGGGAATTAATGTTTTACATTCGACAGTAAATACAATAGTTTATTCATGCATAACAGTTCTGAGTTTGAAGAGACTCTGCTTTCCCCATTTAGTAGTGTGGGCACCTTTGTCAAAGATTAGATGTCCATAGGGGTGGGGGCTTACTTCTGGGCTCTCAATTCTTTTCCATTGGTCAGTGTGTCTATTCATGTTCCAGTACCAAGCAGTTTTGATGACAATAACCCTATAATATAATCTGAGATCGGGAAGCGTGATGCCTCCAGTTCTGTTCTTCCTTCTCAGGATTGTTTTGGCAATTCTAGGTCTTTTCTGGTTCCAGATAAACATTTGTAGCATTTTTTCTATTCTTCTAAAAATGTGGTTTGGATCTTGATGGGGATAGCATTAAATCTGTATATGGTTCTGGGTCATATATTCATTCTGATGATGTTAATTCTTCCAATCCATGTTGATTATTAAGTGTAGTTTAATTCCACTGTGGTCTGAGAAAATGCTTGGGAATTTGCTGATGCTGTCTTTGTGGCCTAACATATGGTCTATCCTTGAGAATGACCCATGTGGACTTGAGTAAAATGTGTATTCCATTTTCTTGAGATGAATGACTCTGAAAATGTCCAATAGTTCTAGTTTATCTATCTCCTCATTTAGCTCCCTCATGTCTTTATTGATTTTCTGCCTGGATGATCTGTCAAGTTGAGAGAGTGGGGTGTTGAAGTCCCCTACTATTACTGTGTTGCTGTTAATATATTGCTGTAGCTCTTTCAGTAGATGCTTGATGTATTCAGATGGCTTCTCATTGGTTGCATAGATGTTAATAATTGTTAAGTCCTCTTGATTGACTGAGGGTGGAATAGATGGTTCCAGAAATTATCCTCATGGAGGAATATAATTTGGAATCGACCAAGTGGACATGGGGGCTACGGAACCATACTGGGGCACAGTATTCTGCAGTGGAATAGCATAATGCCAGAGATGATGATCGTAGTGTGGAAGCACTCGTGCCCCATGAGGAGCTGGCCAGTCTTGCAATGATGTTATTCCTCGCGCCCACCTTTGCTGCAGTTTTGATGAGATGTTTGTGAAATGACAGAGTGCGATCGAGAGTTACGCCAAGATAGACTGGCTGGGCTTCATGCCGGATTCTCGTATCGCCAAGCTGCACATTAAGCTCACGCGAGGCCGAGGCATGGTGTAGATGGAAAACAGATGATACCGTTTTTGCAGTGCTAAGGATTAGTCACCATTTTTTACAGTAATCAGATATCAGAGACATGTCTTTCGTGAGTGTTTCCTCGAGGATGTCAAACTTGGATGCCTGAGTTGCAGAGCAGATGTCATCGGCGTAGATGAACTTCCTTGAAGAAGTTTCTGGGATGTCATTGATGTAAATATTAAATAGCGTAGGAGCCAGAACAGAGCCCTGGGGGAGGCCACTTGAGACAAGTCTCCATCTGCTAGACTTGTCACCCAGATGTACCCGGAATCTTCTGTTTTGGAGAAGAAACGATATAGTGTTGGCCACCCATGGAGGCAGGCATCTTGAGATCTTGACTAGGAGACCACAGTGCCAGACCGTGTCATAGGCTGCTGTGAGATCAACAAAGACAGCACCTGTCTTTAAATTCTTCTGGAATCCATTTTCAATGTAAGTTGAGAGGGCCAGGGCTTGTTCATAGGTAGATCTTCCTGGGCGGAAACCAGCCTGGGCGGGTGATAGGAATTTCTCTGTAAGATGAGAAATACGTGACAGAAGCAGCCTCTCAAAGAGTTTGTAACACATGGAGAGGAGAGAAATTGGTCTACAGCTGGCGGCCAGTGTTGGGTCTTTCTTTGGTTTCAAAACTGCTATAAATTATCAAATACTTAGAAGAAAACATTAGCAGAACACTTCATGACTCATGCTTCCTAAAGGTCTTCAAAACTCAAATCCAGTAGTATAGAAAACAAGAACAAAAAGAAAGCAGTGGTACTACATGAAACAGAAAAGATTCTGCACAGCAAAGGATAGCACCACCCTAATGGAAAGACACCCTACAGTGCGGGAAAGGCTCTTTGTCCTTGACTTTTGATAGTTTCAAAATAAAGTGTATTGGTGTGGATCTACTTGGGTTTAGGGATTTTAGAGTTGTCTCTGCTTCTGATCATCAACATCTTGCCCACATCCAAGATTTGGAAAATTTTCTGCTATTATCCTTTGAATATGGCTTCTGCTTTCTTCTTGCTTCTGAGAACCCTTTAATTCTTATCTTTTTTACTTTTTTTTTTTTTTAGGTCCTCTGTCATCCTTTTCCAGGACCTGACTTATTTTTCTAATGGTGCTTTCAATCTCTTGAAGAATTGCTCCATTTTTTCCAAAACTTTTTTCCTTTGAGGTCAAAGAGTAAGACCAGTTTGTCTTCTATTTTTTATGTTCTTTCTTCTACATGACTAAGTCAACTTCCTTGTCTTGCTATTTGAGACTGGAATGCATTCTAGGTGTCCTTCATATCCTGTAACTCTGTTTGCAAGTCTTTCATTTTCCTATCAAGTGAACATTTAAAGTCATGGATTTATTCCTTAATTCACTTCTCCACAGTCAATTAAGAGTTTTGTATTTCTTCAAATTTCCTAACACTATGTTTCCTAAGTTCTTTTTCTGACAGATATTCTGGACTTGCATCATTAAGTGCCTGAAACCTGTGTTGATGTTGCAGAACCAGCATTTACCCAATTTTACCTGTCCATTTTGGTTTCTATTATTGGTCATAGGTAGTTGGTTACCCATGGTTCTGCTTTGTATGTGAGCTGCAGATGGAGGGAAGGAGCTCTGAAGAAGTAATGGAGCATTATAGTGCCTGATTTCCACCAGAATCCTAGTCTTGAAAGGAGAGATTCCAGCCCTCCTTCTCTTCCAGCATTGATTTCTGAAAGTAGGAAATTTTCTGCAAAGTCTAAGTCACTTTTCTTGCCTGCAGGGAAGTTTAACCCAATCACCATGGTCTCAGGCCATTGGGACACCTTAGAGTTCTTAGCTTCTTTGATGCCAAAGTGATAAGAGAATTCAACTGCCTGGTTCCTATGAATTATCCCCTGTGGCCAGGGCCCTGTGGCTTCTACAGCTCTAAACTGCAATCCTAAGATCCTTTTTTACTTTAGGTCACTTGGTCCCTGAGTTGTTCCATGTAGGTCCTTTAAATCCAACATGCATATGTAACGCAATGGCAAATACAGCACTCACCCAATACAGTGCCATGTTTCTGCTTGAGTCCTCTCCTGCACCTCCGACTCCTACCGTCCACATATAAACATCAACTTTTTAATAGTAATGTTCCTTTCTTTAACAGAAATCCCAGATATTCGCTGATGAAACTCATGGAGTTACTTTGTTTTCTGGGGGTATAGGCAAGCTTCTGTGACTTGGTTGCCATAGCACTGACACAGAAGTCTCATAAACTTTTTATATGTAGCTATAGTCACAGCAAAAGCTGATTCTTAGTGTAATGATGTTACTCATTTTTAAAAATTTATATTTTAAATACCCTCCAGTTTTATAGTGTCTTGTCACAAATTCAATTTCTTACATAATGGCAAACTAAATTGCAGAATCAACAATGGGTGTGTTTGTGCTCAAATCAGTTTTATAAGCAATAACACGAGAAGCACTGAAACAAATGTTTTAAAATTTCTATAGACAAAAATAGCTAAATTAATCTGTTTTTACAATTAGGGTCATACAGGAGATTAAAAAATGAGCGTAGATGTAGAAAATAATACTTCATACAGAAAATGCTTAATTAGAATGATGTCAACATAGTGGTAGCTTCTCTTTTTACAAACATTTTATACAATAAGTTAGTTTTTATGTTAAAGGTGGATATAAGTTACCACAATTCTTAGAATTATCTTTTTGCTATAAACAAAACTTTCTTTTCCTTTTTTGTTTTTGTTGGAAACTTCTTTCATTGACACAGCACCTCTCATTTGGTATAGTGGTTCAAAGCTGATAGTATGCAAAGCAATGAGAATATTCTACGCACAGAACATCTCTCTAGTCCTTTTACTCCTTTTTTTTTATTTACAAAATTTCCTTTAATTTTTAAAAATCATGTTTTGAATCTGCTTCTGAGGAATTGATGAGGTGAATGTCACAGCACACACAGGCACACAACTCTGAAGAAATTCAAGACATTTTCCCAAGACGTTCTGTGTGCTCCTATCTTAATATTTTCATTTCGCTGATGTGGCATTTCCCCAAATAGGGCTTTTTCTTGTGCTTTTTGGAGTCTGCTTTTGCAGGCGGTGTTAGTTTCCTTCTAGGATATCTGTCATCCTTGATACTTCAACTGGAGTCGACGTTGTGGCAGGTGCTGCCACTTTCCTTGTCCTCCCTGTTTATAGATCATGTTTCTGGCCCCATGCTACTCACGGAGTGATTCTACACAAAAATATTCCAATTTTCTCAATTAATTATTCTTTAATCTGTTATTGGTGTCTTGAGTTCTTGTTCTTACTGTGCTCTGTATATCAGCCAGTTTATAATTTAGACCACTCTTTCCAGTAATTCCGTCACCTAAAATATGTTCAGATCCTAGATCATGTGTTGATGTTATTTTCTATTTTGTTTTTTTTATTTCTTTACTGGGGGATTAGTGGTTTACAGTTGACAGTAAAATACAACAGCTTGTGCACGTATAGCATTTCCACATGATGATACAACTACCACTAGGTCCTCCTCTGCCATCATGTCCCGGACCTGAACCTCCCTCCCTACTCCAGAGTCTTGTCCTTTGGTGCAGTGCACCAGATGTTATTTTTTTTCCTCCTTTTTTGGTGATTTGTGGTAGCATCATTTCCAAAGATTATTATTTTTGTTATTTTTTTAAAAAAAAACTTACTATATATGAACTAATTGTATATGTTTGGTGCTTAGAGAATAATCCAACACTAGACCAAATTTTCTATGCCTTAATAATTAACATTCTGTGTCCTGAACAATAGCTTTAACATCTGACTTTTCCCTGTTGAACTAGGCAGACAACTGGTCAAACTTTGGGTGAATTTCCTTTCATACACAGGAGTTAATGATTTGTCCCAAGCTCCTCCTTATTCCCAGTGAATTCTTTAGTATCTGCCTTGACTTAACATTAGGAATCTGCTCTACTTAATGGGGACAGCAGATGCCGATATTTGTAGATATCGGTAATCAGGCTGCTGCTTCTTTTTTTCAAGACGGCTCATTCATTTTCTATTTTGCTTTTATCATTCGTTGGTGAACCAGGTCATTAAATTGTCTTTATTTCTCAGACACAGAGGCCAAGTTTCATCTACTTCTGGAACTTACAAAGCCTTTATAGAGACAGAAAGATCTCATTCACAGACAAGAGTTTGCAAAAGAGATATGATAGCTCCGTCTAGTTTCTTGTGGCTCATGTACCTAGAAGGAGATTTGCAAACGGCTCAGAAGAGGAGCACTGGTTTGCTTTTGTCTGAGTTTTCCAGGCATTTCTTCTCTTGTCTTCCTGCCTTCTCACCACCTCCTGGGGGCAAGTGAGCTTTCAGCTGATGAAATCCCTTCAGCTTCTGAATGGACCATACCAAGCTTCAAGGGGTCCTTCTTTCCTGGGATTTTCATCCTGTGTCCTAGATGAGCTGGAGACTTTATACCTGTGAAAGCCTCCTCTGACTTTATTTTTTGAGCTTTCCACTTTAAATAATAGTTTCATTTTTCTTTTTTTAAAAATTTTCTTTATTGGGGAATTAATGTTTTACATTCAATGGTAAATACAATAGTTTGTACATGCATAACAATTCTTAGTTTTCTGTATAACAGTGCAACCCCCACTAGGTCCTCTGTCATCCTTCTTGGACTTGTATTCCCCCCCAATATGCCAACCTCAGTTCAGGTTCTACCCTTTACTCCTTCTTAATATTGGTAATTTCTTAAAAACTTTGTCTGACTTTTCTGGGCAGATGACCTCACCACTGTGTCCTGGAACTCCACCTCCCCAGAGCCCTGCCCCAATAGGGAAAGATAGACACAGGCTGGGAATACGGATCAACCTGTCGATGCCCATGTCCAGTAGAGAAGCAATTAAAGAGGCCAGACCTTCCACCTTCTGCATCCCATAAAGATCTTTGGTCCATACTCCCAAAAGGATAAAGAATCAGAAAGCTTTCAATGAAGGGGGTGGGATATGTAACTTTGGTGGTGGGAATTGTATGGAATTGTATCCCTCTGATCCTACAGTTTTGTCAATCATTATTAAATCACCCACCCCAGAGTCTTTTACTTTGGTGCAGTATGCCAATTCCAGTCATTATTAAATCACGAATAAAAAAACTGTCTAGTCTTTATTTCAGAATGTGCTGATTACCAGTCTTCTCTTTACTCAGCGATTCTGTTAACTCTCGATTTCATTAAGAAGCTTATTATCTATTTTGAAAAATGAGTATTGCAGATATTTGGGATAAACTTCAGGAAAGCAGACCACAGCTTTTGTTGTCACACAATACTATGTATGCTCTGGCCTGTCTTTTAACAATCATGCCTATTAAATTATTGTTTCTCTGACACATCCAATGAAGTCATTTTCATAACTAGCTTAATCACAGGAAGCTATATGATACATATTTTGACAGAAAAGCTGTTTGTATAAATTGAAACATGCAACAAACATATAATTTCAAAAAATGTTCACTATGCTTTCAGTGTGACAACATCTTGCTTGAATCCTGTAATTTATGTTTAAGGTTGCCTGTTTTGGCCACCCTATCAGCTGGGGCCCTATTTGGGGAGTCCCGAGATTCCCAAACAGTCATGATGGGCCTAGACCTCAAATAAATCCCTCTCTCCATTGTTACTGGTCATCTCTACCAGGAACAACAAAATAGACCCTTTTGTGGGCCCCCACAGGAAATTGCCCTCAACTTGGATCAACAGTGGTAGAGAATGTTCCATCTTCCGCAGGGAGGCTGGACAACATACTCTGTGCTCCACCTGAGGAAGATGGGTCCTGATATTGGGGCAGCTTGGAATGTTCCTACTGATGACCTCAGAATGTGAGCTCAGATCTACAGGGATGCAGAGGTCACACAGGCTCCTAAGCTGAATATGGGCCCCAGATCACATCAAATCAGTGGGGTTTACAGTCAACAATATTTATACCCCTTTCCCATATTAGGGAAATACTCTCTTCCCTGATCCAGCTTTCTGTTCCTTTTCCATCCATGACATCTCCCCACACAACAACTTGGATCCACCTGCATATCCAATTTCAGGCTTAGGGGAAAAACAACTAGTATAGCCACAGGCCCTTTGGAATATAACTAAAATATGCCTACTAGCTATCTACAAAATAGTAACCCCCCCCAACTCTTCCTCTGCACTATCCCAGCTTTTAGGTTCATGATTGGTCAACAATTTGTTTGGCTTTGTATGTTAACTTTCTTTTCAGCCACCAGGTTCCAGATGCTACCATGATGCCAACCAGACTTCCCTGGACAGACAACCCCAACAATGTGTCCTGGAGCTCCGCTTCCCAGAGCCCTGCCCCACTAGGGAAAGAGAGAGACAGGCTGGGAGTGTGGATTGACCTGCCAACGCCCATGTTCAGCGGGGAAACAATTACAGAAGCCAGACCTTCCACCTTCTGCATCCCACAGTGACCCTGGGTCCATACTCCCAGAGGGATAAAGAATAGGAAAGCTAACGGGGGATGGGATGGGATATGGAGTTCTGGTGGTGGGAATTGTGTGGAGTTGTACCCCTCTTATCCTATGGTTTTGTCAATGTTTCCTTTTTATTAAAAAAAAATACCTGTTTTGAGTACTGATTAACAGAATGTTATTTTTAAGCAAAATCCAAGCCAACCAAATGGAGTACTGGGCAAGTAAAATATAGTGAACTGTGAATTATAAACCTACCTGGAAGTCTTTATATATTAGAGAAATAGTGCACCTTAACTAATATATAACATTGAAAATTATTATTGTATAATAAAGCTATTGTTTTCTTTTCCTTTTCTTTCTTTTACTTGGTAGGACAGAGAGAAATTGAGCAGGAAGAAGACAGAAGATAGATACACAGATATAGAGACACCTGCAGCCCTGTTTCACTACTCATGAAGCCTCCCCCCTGCAGGTGGGGACTGGGGACTTGGATCTGGATCCTTGCAGTTGGTAATATGCACGCTCACCAGGGTGTGCTACTGCCCAGTCTCCAAAAGTTATTTAGAAAAACATTTTATATATGTTTGATATGTATCTCAGAGCACCACTCAGCTCTGACTTATGGTCCTGGGGATTGAACCTGAGACCTCAGAGCCTCAGTCATGAAAGTTTTTTGTTCTCAACAATTTGTTTGGCTTCGTATGTTAACTCTCTTTTCACTCACCAGGTTCCAGATGCCATCAGGATGATGGCCAGGCTTCCCTGGACTGAAGACCCCACCAATGTGTCCTGGAGCTCAGCTTCCCCACAGACCCACCCTACTAGGGAAAGAGAGAGGCAGACTGGGAGTATGGACCGACCAGTCAACGCCCATGTTCAGCGGGGAAGCAATTACAGAAGCCAGACCTTTTACCTTCTGCAACCCACAATGACCCTGGGTCCATGCTCCCAGAGGGCTAGAGAATGGGAAAGCTATCAGGGGAGGGGGTGGGATATGGAGATTGGGTGGTGGGAATTGTGTGGAGTTGTACCCCTCCTGCCTTATGGTTTTGTTAATTAATCCTTTCTTAAATAAAAAAAAAAGAAAGTTTTTTGTTGAACCATTATGCTGTTTTTCCAGCCCTAGGTTGTTAATATTTTAAGCCCATGAAAACAAACAAGTAGAAAGCTGAGGTTATGAGAAGTGACACTTAAAATATTGATAAACTCTGCATTTGATTTATAATTATTCAGTCACTCAACGAGTGATGGGAACAACTAGATTTTACATATTCAGAACATTTCAAAGTGAGGTCCTGACAAGCGCCTTTACTGTTAGAAGTGATCTACGTGCCTGGCTCTACGAGGTCTCACTCATCAAACAGGAGACTTACGTCACTCTCATGACCTTCCCGAAGGTTGTAGGTGAGGTCATGCTGAATGTCGTCCACAAACTTGTGTGCGTACTCGGGGTACAGGTCCAGAACTTCAAAGAGTCCTTTGAGGATGATGCACTGCAGATCACAGTAGGTTAAAGCTTTCACGTCTGCATTGGTCTTGATCACTTGGTCCGTAATGGATAGATTTGCTCCAATTAAATCTCCTTTGCCTTGAAGTTGTGAAAACAAAAACAAGAGACACGTCACTATTATTATTATTATTATTTACCAGAGCACTGCTCAGCTCTAGCTTATGATGGTGCAAGGGATTGAACTTGGAACTTTGGAGCCTCAGGAATGAGAGTCTTTTTGTATAATCATTATGCTATCTACCCCCGCCCTGAGACACAACATGTGACTGCTATGCCAATCACCACATCTTTTGGCAGTAATTCACAATTCCCATTTCCCAGCCCTGGCGAGCAAAGCTACCCCTGCCTGAGAATGCTTTTTTTCTAGGACTGAGACTGGGAGTTTTAGGTCATAAATGGCCTCCAGAAAGGTCCCTCAAAAGATGTGGCAGATAACTCTGAAAAAACAGTTGTTATTTTTGTCACATTTCTTAGCACTCAGGGAAATAATAATGGTGATTTACATTTCTTTTTGAATCTGAAAAGGTTCTGTAATTCTGGGGTAAGACTAGGAAGAGACATATTGTGCACCATTACCAGCTTCCTAATGTGCTCAGTTTGTTTTATTTCTCTCTTCCCATTTCTACAAGATTGAAGAGTGATGTGGGAAAGGAACCTTCCATTTGTCCTCATAGAGTTGCAAGAAAGAGATAAAAATAAATATTTAGGGGGCTGGGCAGTAGCACATGGCACAAGGACCCATAAGGATCCCGGTTTGAGCCCCTGGCTCTCCACCTGCAGGGGAGTCGCTTCACCGGCGGTAAAGCAGGTCTGCAGGTGTCTGTCTTTCTCTCCCCCTCTCTATCTTCCCCTCTTCTCTCCATTTCTCTCTGTCCTATCCAACAAAGGTGACATTCACAACAACAATAATAACTACAACAACAATAAAACAACAAGGGCAACAAAAGAGAAAATAAATAATAAAAAATTTAAAAAATATTTAGATAACTAAGATTTAAATCACCATACCTATATTAATAATACATAGGCAGTTAATACACATAGTTAATTAAAATAAATATAAAAATTAAGATAGCTATTACATAAAAATGTGAAACACAGGCAGAGTTATAGTGTGCTATCAAGTATATTAAAAAAAATCCTCATTTTGTTTAGCTTGAAAGACAAGAAAAAAGTATTGGAGAGGATTTGGCAAGAAGAGAACTCTTGTGAAATGTTGGGAATGTGAATTTGTGTAGCCATTATGGGGACCTGGATGGCAATTTCTCAAAAAATTAAATATATAAACGCTCTGTATACAGTTATTCCACTTCTGGTTCCATATCTGAACAAGAATTCTGTACACCTGTTTGTTTATTGTAGCATTATTTACAATTGTCCAGTGATAAAAACAAACTAAGTGCCCACTAGCAGATGACTAGATAAAAAAATGATGTGGTCTGCATATGCATTGGGGTACTATTATATAAAAATGAAATCTTGCTTTTTTGAGTGGACTTAGAGATTATTATATTCAGTGAAATAAGTCAGACAGAGAAAGGCAAATGTATGATTTTACTCACTGACAAAAAAAAAACAAAAAACCAACAGTTTGTTCTGCTTTACCTCTTAACTCTTTCAGCCACCAGGTTCCAGATGCTACCATGATGCCAACCTGACTTCCATGGACAGACAACCCCACCAATGTGCCTCCCCAGAGCCCTGCCCCATTAGGGAAAGAGAGAGTCAGGCAGGGAATATGGATGAACCTGTCAACACCCATGTCCAGTGGAGAAGCAATTACAGAAGCCAGACCTTCCACCTTCTGCATCCCACAATGACCCTGGGTCCATGCTCCCAGAGGGATAAAGAATAGGAAATCTATCAGGGGAGGGGATGGGATACAGAGTTCTAGGGGTGGGTAGTGTGTAGAATTGTACCCCTCTTATTCTATACTCTTCTCAATATTTCTATTTTATAAACAAAAATTTTAAAAAATGCTTAAAAAAGAAAAATCAAAGAAACAGACTGTAAACATGTTAGCAGAAATAAAGGAGGTGGATTGAGCAAATAAGATATAGGAATCAAATTTATAGTACAGGATAGAACTGGGATTTTTTGTTGTTGTTTTTAAAAATAATTTTATTTGTTATTAATAGTTTGTTACAAGACTATAAG
The DNA here is from genome assembly GCF_950295315.1 of Erinaceus europaeus. NCBI lineage: Eukaryota > Metazoa > Chordata > Mammalia > Eulipotyphla > Erinaceidae > Erinaceus > Erinaceus europaeus. Next base: position 40,020,055 of record NC_080182.1, on the reverse strand, counting down.
ATTATGATGTAGAGCTCCACACCAAGTCCACCACCAAAATTCTGTATCCCTGCCCTCCAACCTTTCCAAGACAACCACCCTAGTTCTTTTTTTTAAATTTATTTTTTATTTAAGAAAGGATAAATTAACAAAACCATAAGGTAAGAGAAGTACAACTCCACATAATTCCCACTGCCCAACCTCCATATCCCACCCCCTCCCCCGATAGCTTTCCCATTCAGGATAGAACTGGAATCTTAACGGTGAACTTAATGCAGTATATGTACATGCTGATTCTGGATAATATACACCTTGAACTCACATAATGCGGCAATGCCATGTATTCAGTTAAAAAGAAAGCTATCGGGGTCAGGGGTAGTGCAGCGGGTTAAGCGCACATGGTGTAAAGCGCAAGGACCGGCATAAAGGATCCCAGATCGAGCCCCCGGCTCCCCACCTGCAGGGGAGACGCTTCACAGGTGGTGAAGCAGGTCTGCAGGTGTCTGTCTTTCTCTCCCCCTCTTTGTCTTTCCCTCCTCTCTCCATTTCTCTCTGTCCTATCCAACAACAATGACATCATCAACAATGATAATAATAACAACAAAAAACAACAAAGGCAACAAAAGGGAAAATAAATAACAATAATAAAAAGAAAGCTATCATACATAAAGCTGCAAGTTCTTCCTTGTGCCATTATAGGAAAAGATACAGAGAGAGAGAAAGAGAGAAAGAGAAGAGAGAGGAGAGAGGTAGAGGGAGAGGGAGAGGGAGAAGGAGAGAGAGAGAGAGAGAGAGAGAGAGAGAGAGAAAGCTCTAATATGCCTCAACCCAGACCTAGCATCCACCCACCCTCCTGACACTTTGTTGGCAATATCTCAGCTTATCAGCCTTTGGATAGAACTCACCTGTCTGGGAATAAAGACAACTGATTAGATAATGCCAGGCAATTTATTTGAATCTTTGAAATGTTTCAAATTGATTTAAATCAGTTTAGCTTAGAAGGAAATTGAGTATAACTGTAAATTCCAGAAAAATGCTGATTATAGCCTCAGAATGTCTTAAGTAACTGATATTAATGCTCTCAGAATACAGATAAAGAACAGGGAAGATAGTTCATGCAATTTGCAAACAAACAAGCTAAACGTTGACCAAGCTCATGGAGGAAATAGGTGTTAGATCTCTGTATGGCTACTTTGGCTTTCTGTAGCTTTACTTTGACCTCAAATACCTCACGCTTGGAATTTAACTTTTTAAAAAAATATTTATTTATTTATTCCCTTTTGTTGCCCTTGTTTTATTGTTGTTGTTATTGATGTTGTCGTTGTTGGATAGGATAGAAAGAAATCAAGAAAAGAGGGGAAGACAGAGTGGAAGACAAAGACAGACACCTGCAGACCTGCTTCACCGCCTGTGAAGCGACCCCCCTGCAGGTGGGGAGCCGGGGGCTTGAATCAGGATCTTTATGCTGGTTGTTGCGCTTAGCACCGTGTGTGCTTAACCCGCTGCACTACTGCCTGACTCCCTAACTTTTTTTTTTTTATGGTTACTTTGCTCCACATCATGGGGAACCAACAGCTGACCAACCAACCAACCAACCATCAAACAAATACTATCTTTGGTATATTACAAAATATATGCTTTTTTCAATTATTTTTTATTTCTAATATTTATGTGATTTGGCATTCTCTGGTATTTATTAGACTTCAAAAATCTGTTTTATTGAATTTGACAGTAAAAATGCAAATAGAATAGAAAAAAAAACAGAGTTTCACACAACAGAGAGAGATTAAGAAGCTAAACCACCACTCAAGCAAATTCAGCACTGGGAATCAAACCAGGATGATTTATATGCAAGTCCTGCACTTTACCAGCTGAACTCTTTCCCCATTTGCACAGATTTAAACTGTAAAATCGAGTCTACTTGATAGAAAAACAAAAAGCCTAAATTTTATGTTTTTTAGACATTGGCAGAACAGATAGGATTCATGTTTCCAAAAGGTAGGTTTATTGTTTCCAAAATATGCCACTATAATAGGAAATTTTGATTCATCCATATTTTGCTAGAAATTTATTTTCTGTGCAAAAACTTTAAGTGTGGTGCATATCTGGATTGAAAAACATGCCAGGATGCTAACATTTTCATTTTTTGTGAACGTGAAGGGAAGGTGTCCTGTTGTGTCTTACAAGGATGAACATTCACATTTCTCAAGCAATCAGTGCTTGCAATGATTTTGGGGTCATCACTGACTTGAAGTGAAACAGTACAAAGCAAGCACATTCTGTTCCTGTAGAAATTGTCTCCTATGCCAGCTGCTTCCCCAGACATCACATTAAGAAATATCTTCATGTATGGATCAGAAAACTAATTTATTTCAGTAAGTCATGGCTTAACAGCTGCACAATGATATTTTCTACATTACATGTTAATCTATTCTGGTTCTTTTTTTCTTTTTAAAAATTTTCATATTTATTTATTTATTTATTTATTTCACCTTTTGTTGCCCTTGTTTTATTGTTGTAGTTATTATTGTTGTTGTTGTTATTGATGTTATGTTGTTGGATAGAACAGAGAGAAATGGAGAGAGGAGGGGAAGACAGAGAGGGGGAGAGAAAGACAGACACCTGCAGACCTGCTTCACCGCCTATGAAGTGACTCCCCTGCAGGTGGGGAGCTGGGGGCTCGAACCAGAATCCTTAAGCCAGTCCTTGTGCTTCACGCCACGTGCCCTTAACCCACCGCACTATGTTCATCGATAATGCTGCTCCCCATGTTAATCGGTATTGCTGTCAAAGTGAATGAATACACATAAATATCTACATCAAATATGCAGCCATGTGTTTAAGTATATAAAATTCAGTCTTGATTTCAATTGTCCCTCTAAGACAATGTTGTCATAAAGAAAGTCATCTGTTTCCATAGAAATAAAGTCAACTGCAGGGAGGAGATATTACTAATGTATCATCTATGCTTGGGTTTATCTGTACTAAAATAACCATTAGTACTTACATCATAGAAATGAAGACACATTATAGCACAACTCCGTGATTAACATTCCATGCACACAGATGTTATTAAAGGCACAGCCCGTGTGCTATAATGTCACAGATGATGACTGTACCCTACTCTTAAAATTATTGCTGCTTACCAAATTTTAAAGTGCTGAAAAGAGAATCCACATTACAGATGTTAAATGATGCCCCGTTTTTGTTTAATGTATTGGGTTATCAGAAAAGTCATGATATTTCTCTATGTATCTCTATGTAAAATGAGTGGGGATTTTTCCAACAGCCCAATATATTGACTATAAGATTTTGGAAAGAAATAATATGTTGCTAAAATATTTATTTGTATATGGCTCTGGGTATAATAGTCTTTTTTCTTTTCTTTTTTTTTTATTTGCTAAGACAGAGAGAAATTGAGGGAGAGGGAAAGATAAAAAGGAAAGAGAAAGATGGAGACTTGCAGATCTGCTTCACCCAGCCCCTTATACATTGTCACATGTGCACTCCAAAATAAAGCTTATTTTCCAATTTTTTTTTTTTGAGCATTGATTTTTCAAAAGTTAACTGATAAGTTATTTCACTAAAAGGGAGTATACATCATGACAGATAACCTGGCTTTTATATTTAGAAAGAACCAGGAGTCGAGCAGTAGCGTAGCGGGTTAAGCGCACGTGGAGCAAAGTGCAAGAACTGGTGTAAGGATTCCAGTTCGAGCCCCCGGCTCCCTACCTGCAGGGGAGTCACTTCACAGGCAGTGAAAACAGGTCTGCAGGTGTCTGTATTTCTCTGTCTTCCCCTCCTCCCTCCATTTCTCTCTGTTCTATCCAACAACAATAACAATAGCAACAACAATAAAACAACAAGGGCAACAAAAGGAAATAAATAAATAAATAAATAAATGTTTAAAAAAAAAGGAAAGACCCATACTCACATCTTACTACGTCGTTGGACAAATTAAGTTAACTATGACACTCCATTTGTGAAATGGAGATCAAGACCTACACCACTGAATCTTTGACAAGAATCAAATGCTATCTGGAGTATAACATGGAGCCCGGTGCAAACTCAGTATGCAACGTGATCATTGATCGTCCTAATGGATGTCAGCGTATGAGACCCAGATAAGGAGGGATCCTGAGTCTGCATATTTACTCATGGTCTCCCTACTCTTAGCAGCAGCTCTCTTTCATTTCACACCTTCATGGATTCTCTGAGTGAAATCTCAGGAGGCTTTTCAGCCCAGACCTACCCAGAATAGCCAGCACCATGCTGTCTTTCAGCACCTCCATGGAGCCTGAGCACACAAAGTAGATGGCCTGCAAAGCATCTCCTTGCCGTAGCAGATACTCCCCTGGAGCACAGAAAGAGGTTTTGATGTGGAGAGACAGGGACCTGAGGCAGCCCCGGCTGGCACACTCAAACAGGGACAACTGCAAGATTTCCTTGTTCAGGTGCATGGTGATATCAGAGCGCAGCTCATCTGGAAAGTCTTTCAAAAGCTGTCAAAGAAGATAAAAGAGGAAATTGAAGAAGTTGGCCAAAGTGTAATCTAATTGATTTACTCCACAAAACCCCAGGAGTCTCATGATGGCTTGACCTGAAGAGGAAATATATGTGTGTCTATTGGTGGAGATATTTTTCATTGACTTTGTCATCTGCTATTGAATGAGGACAGAGAGAGCGCACTGATGAAATAATCTAGAATGAAAAAATATAGCTCATTGCAGCTTGCTCCTCACAAAGACTCCAGTTCAGTAGTGGATATGCAGCTTGGATCTGCTAGTTTCATACAAAGAGAAGAGAAACCAACTAAGCCCTGAAAAAGATGTTCATGCCAGTTTGGTTGGGAAGTTAATACAAGGGTTGTTTGATTTATATAGCTTTTGTTTCACATGAGATGTTTCCCGATGTCCAAAGATAGTGCCTTTTCTAGAAAATATTTTATTTTTACTTTGCTGACTTAAAAACTTTTTTATCGTTAATCTTTATTTATTGGGTAGAGACAGCCAGAAATCAAGATGGTAGGGGGAGGTAAAGAGGGAGAGAGAAAGACATCTGCAACACTGCTTCACCATTTACAAAGGGTTCCCCCTGCAGGTGGGGAACCAGGGGTCCGAATGCTGGTCCTTGCACACTGTAATGGGTGCGTTCAACCAATGTGCCATGACTCGGTCCCCCTTTGCTGATTTTAAAGGCAACGATCAACTTGACTAACCTATGTATTCCAAAAACTATCCTTTTTAACTGCTCCAAGAATTTGGTTCCTCTCAGAGGGTCAGTGAAAATGAAACTGTCTGCTTGACAGACTAAAGCAACACGTTTAGTGTACAATATCATTCAATCCAAAGTAGCACCATGGAAATTAAACCAAAGCAGATAGAAAGAAGAAAAAAAAAAGTGCTTTTATGAAGGATCATAAAGAGATAAGAGTAAGCGTGTGCATTATCTACCTAGAAATCTCAGCGGGCTCAATGAACATTACCTCATTTGAGTCGATCCCGTTGTTGACCGACCAGGTGGTCTGGAAGTACTCTAGCATCCTCTGTTTGAGCTGCTGCGGCAGGTGGTGCACGCGGATAAAGTCCTTCAGATCCTTCGTTCTGGTGTGATAGAGGGACCATCTGGAGTACATGCGCTGTATGATCGCCGTCACATTTCCAAACACCAAGGCGTGCATCAGAGCTAGGGAGAACGACACCGTGACGTAAGGGGAGAGGACGGGGAAGGAAGGGAGCAGCCTTGAATCTAAAGTCACAGCCTAGAGATCCTGCAGAGGAGTTAAGAGTCTGCTGTTTTGATGTGAAAATTGTGAAGCTTTTATTTATTTATTTAAGAGTAAGAGAACCAGCACACCGCTTTGGCAGACAGAGTGCCGGGGACTGGACCTGACACCTCTTGCGTGCAAGTCCCGCACTCTACCTGATGAGCCACATCTCTGCCATGATACATTTTTATTTCATAGTCTAAGCCATATATGTACTGTTATTATTATTTTTAAAAACTTTATTCCCTTCTGTTGTCCTTGTTTATCACTGTTGTTGTTATTATTGTTGTTGTTGTTGTTGGATAGGACAGAGAGTAATGCATTGGATCGACCTTCCCGTGGTGCATCTCGTGAGTACCCATTCATTGGTGAAACTGATGATCCTTCCTAGCTGACTGAATCCACATGGATCCCAGTCACTTTCAAAGCCAGCAACAAGCAGCTCCTGCCAGCTTTCAAGCTGTTGGTCTTGCTCTTCGAGTCCTCCAACTTAATGTTGAGGGGCTGTCCTTTGCCAAACGCGTTCTTATTGGTCAACTGGCTATTCAGCATCAGGCAGATGTTATCTGCCTACAAGAAACACACATAACAGTCGATGAAGCTGCTCGATTCACCATCAGTGGATTCGATTTAATATGCTATAATCTCCATCCTAAACATGGCCGAGCCATCTACGCCATCTACGCCAAATCGTGTCTTGCGGACGTTTACCATACGGCCTCTTCGACCTTCTATGACTCCATTACTATTGGAACTATTCAGCTTGTCAACATATATAAGCCTCCCAGTGCCTCATGGGATAACGAGGTCCTGCCTATCCCGAATCACCCAGCCGTTTACGTTGGAGACTTTAATAGTCATCACCAAGACTGGGGATATTCCTCCACTCGTGCTGACGGCTCTATCTTAGCCGACTGGGCTTCAGCGAATGACCTCTCCCTATTATACGATCCCAAACAGCCAGGCTCTTTTCACAGTGCTAGATGGAATAAAGACTCATCACCCGACCTGTGCTGGATTAGCACAGTCAACGGCCAAGCCTTTCCCGCTACGAGACAAGTTCTCAAGATCTTCCCGTATAGTCATCACAGCCCAGCTATCATCCACATTGGTCTCCAGCTCCCACTGATTCTGTGCTCAGAGAAACTAAGATGGAACTTTTGGAAAGCAAACTGGCGTCTGTTCAGTGATCTTACCAACAAATCTATTCCTGCAATTCCAATTAACTCTATCCCCTCTGAAGATTCCTACAGGCGCTTCCGCCAAGCCATCTTCAAAGCAGCTTCCCAAGCCATTCCTCGTGGGAGACGTGCTAACTATACGCCTTGTCTTGATGCTGAATGCGAGCAACTACTAAAGCAGTATGATGAGTCGGGCGACCCAGATGTGGCTGACCATCTCATTGCCTCCCTGGATGCAGCACGCCAAGCCCGCTGGCAACAACTCACGGAAAGTCTGAACTTCACCCACTCAAGTAGGAAGGCCTGCAAGCTTCTTCATAGTCTGGGTGCCGGTAGCCAACCCTCTCCCATCTCCCATCCTCCCATATCTCCAAACTCAGTGGCCAGTCACCTAACTCAAGTTGGACGTGCTAAGACCGACCCAGTCTGGAAAAGAGAAATTTCCCATGAGTGGTCATCCCACTTCCGGTTATCTTGTCCATCTCCAAAAATCTCTCCCTTTACACTGTCTGAACTGGAAGACACTTTGAAGAGGGTTAAACCGGGAACAGCTGCTGGCTATGATAACATCACCCCAGAACTCATTCTTAACTTGGGCCCCGCGGCAAAGAAGTGGCTCGCTTCATTCCTGTCCCACATCTTGGAATCTGAGTCTATGCCCAAAGTTTGGCGTCGTGCGAAGATTATAGTGGTTTTGAAACCAAAGAAAGACCCAACACTGGCTGCCAGCTATAGACCAATTCTCTCCTCTCTGTGTGTTACAAACTCCTTGAGAGGCTGCTTCTGTCACGTATTTCTCATCTTACAGAGAAATTCCTATCACCCACCCAGGCTGGTTTCTGCCCAGGAAGATCTACCTGCGAACAAGCCCTGGCCCTCTCAACTTACATTGAAAATGGATTCCAGAAGAATTTAAAGATGGGTGCTGTCTTTGTTGATCTCACAGCAGCCTGTGACACGGTCTGGCACCGTGGTCTCCTGGTCAAGATCTCAAGATGCCTGCCTCCATGGGTGGCCAACACTATATCGTTTCTTCTCCAAAACAGAAGATTCCGGGTACATCTGGGTGACAAGTCTAGCAGATGGAGACTTGTCTCAAGTGGCCTCCCCCAGGGCTCTGTTCTGGCTCCTACGCTATTCAATATTTACATCAATGACATCCCAGAAACTTCTTCAAGGAAGTTCATCTACGCCGATGACATCTGCTCTGCAACTCAGGCATCCAAGTTTGACATCCTCGAGGAAACACTCACGAAAGACATGTCTCTGATATCTGATTACTGTAAAAAATGGCGACTAATTCCTAGCACTGCAAAAACGGTATCATCTGTTTTCCATCTACACCATGCCTCGGCCTCGCGTGAGCTTAATGTGCAGCTTGGCGATACAAGAATCCGGCATGAAGCCCAGCCAGTCTATCTTGGCGTAACTCTCGATCGCACCCTGTCATTTCACAAACATCTCATCAAAACTGCAGCAAAGGTGGGCGCGAGGAATAACATCATTGCAAGACTGGCCAGCTCCTCATGGGGCACGAGTGCTTCCACACTACGATCATCATCTCTGGCATTATGCTATTCCACTGCAGAATACTGTGCCCCAGTATGGTTCCGTAGCCCCCATGTCCACTTGGTCGATTCCAAATTATATTCCTCCATGAGGATAATTTCTGGAACCATCCGTTCCACCCCGGTTCCATGGCTGCCAGTTCTTAGCAACATCGCCCCGCCAGATATTCGTCGGGATGCGGCATCATCTAAGTTCATTTCCCACGTCTACGCTCGACCTGACCTGCCAATATACGCGGATATCTTCGCCCACCCTGTCCAACGCTTGACGTCTCGTCACCCAATCTGGTCCCCTACGCCTACACTGAACTTCTCTGTTCCAGTCTCTTGGAAACAGAGCTGGCAGTCAGCTGAGGTAAAGAACAAACACCTCATCACAGACCCCTGCGAGCGTCAACCCGGCTTTGACCTAGCACGTTATGACTGGGCCCTCCTCAATCGCTATGGAACAGGCCATGGCTGGTGCGCCGCTAAGTTCCACCGCTGGGGAGCCAGAGACGACCTGAACTGCCCCTGCGGCTCCAGACAGACTATGACCCACATAGTCAATGACTGCCACCTCTCCAGATTCAAAGGAGGTCTCGAAACTTTACATCAGGCTCAACCTGACGCTGTTGACTGGCTACGGAAGAAGGGCAAACGCTAGAAGAAGAACAGAGAGAAATGGAGAGAGGAGGGAAAGACAGAGAGGGGAAGAGAAAGACAGACACCTGCAGACTTGCTTCACCGCCTGTGAAGCGACTACCCTGTAGGTGGGGAGCCTGGGGCTCAAACCAGGATCCTGATGCCAGTCCTTGTGCTTTGCGCCACGTGCGCTTAACCTGCTGTGTATTATTTTAATCATTTCATGTGGTTTAATATTTACAGTGAAATAATTTTGAAAATTTCATAGACTAAACTCTAATGTTAAGCATTTTAAAAGATTATCTTTATTTATTTATTGGATACAGACAGCTAGAAATTGAGAGGGAAGGGGGAGACAGACAGGGAGAGAGACAGAGAGACACTTGTAGCACTGATTCACCACTTGCAAAGCTTTCCCCCTGCAGGTGGGGACCAGGGACTTGAACCTGGGTCCTTGCACACTGTAATGTGTGTGCTTAGCCAGATGTGCCACCGCCTGGCCCTTAGTGTTAAGCATTTAACCGTTACTTTTATTAATAGCAAATATATTAAAACAAACCTGTTAAAACTAGCTAGCTTTTATGGACATACTAGTCTATTTATCCCAGGTACTAGTTATGATAAGTTTTATGATATTAAACCTGACACAGTTGTACTAGTAAAAGTACTGAAAATTCTTTCCAGAGATGTAAAATCCAAGTGAATCACCAACCCCGTTTTAGCTCTATAGTCACTTTAATTTTAAGAAGGTGATTAGGACAACAGTTGGAAGAGTACAGAAATCGCATAGCAGAGGCTCTTGGCTCAGTACTCAGTACTCAGTACCCTCTGCACTGGAATTGTGCTCTGATTTTTTTCTCAAGCGTGAGATTTGTCTATGTATCATACAAAACTGCATAAAATAAATCCTGATTTTAAAGGAAATCTCAAACACTTTAAACCATTCAACAAACAAATGACTTCACAGAGAAATGGATAATCTGCTTAGTGCATGGTTGCCTCCTGAGAAAAGCCAGATAGCACACATATACATGAGACTTCCATTCTGACGAGTTTTCCCAGTTAGTCAGATAATTTCTTAGCCCTGGTTCCTCGCTGAATCCTCCCCTTCTTCAAGCCTCCCCAACATGCAATAAGAAAAAAAGAGTGTGTTGATGATGAGGATGGGCTTTCCACTGGAAAAAGTTGATTAAAAAGTAGGTAGATGGACTTTGTATTCCAGAAGCTTCTTGCCATGGATAGTGGTCAGTCTCAAATTCAGAAAAACTGTGACAAAATTTTGCATTATCTGGCTGCTAAACGAATACAAGTGGAAGGCATATAAGGAAACAGCAGCTAGTTCAAGACCTTCAAACTGGGAGTAGCTACATTTACGGGCAGAACAACTCTCAATGATACGTGATTTCCAACCATGGTTCTCATTTGGGAGCAAGCTTGTCAATGGGCTAAGAAACTTATGATTTGGAAGAGAGCCTGTTTCAGCAGATCCTGGCAGACAATGATGACAAATTTAGTAGGTCACTTTATGGGATTTCTCAATATGTTCCTATACCAAAAATTGTAATGGTAGAGAAGGTATACAGAAACTTCCTGACATCCAAATAAATAGAAAATGCAAATGTGTCAATATATGAACAGATGTTTTCTCTTGAGAATTTTAGGACAACACCACCCAATTAGTTTTCCCTATGTTTACTGTAAATTAGCAACCAACGACATAATCATTTCTCTATGGAAAATATAATATTTATACCATCAGAAAATAAGACCTTACTATGTCAGAAAGTTACTGAACTAGGACTAAATGTAAGGTTCCTGTATAGAAGGCAATGTGACTTGCAGAGAGAATATGGACTTCAGAATCAGACATAGCCGATTTTGCTATTTCTTAAATGTAAACTAAGCAAGATTAAGCAACTGTCTTATATGGACTGAGTTCCGATTTATATAAACAGATAGCCATAGTACCTTACTCATAGACTATTTTGAGAATTAAAGAATCAATCTCTTTTTTAAAAGTGGCTAGTACATATGTGAAAAACAATGGGGATTTAATTTATGTTAATTATTTATCTGAGAGTGAAAAGTGTTACAAATCTTCAACATGTTCATTGGAGTTACGTTTGGAGAAAAGAATTCAGACACTCAGATTTAAGATTTTTCAGTAAAAACCTTGATGAAAAAAGAATTAATAGTGGCTTACAGTAGAAATAACTTACTTTTTTTTTTTTTTTTTTAAATGATTTCCTTTCTTCCTTCTCTTTTTTTTTTTTTTTTTTTAAGTATTTATTTTATTTATTCCCTTTTGTTGCCCTTGTTGTTTTATTGTTGTAGTTATTATTGTTGTTGTCGTTGTTGGATAGGACAGAGAGAAATGGAGAGAGAAGGGGAAGACAGAGAGGGGGAGAGAAAGATAGACACCTGCAGACCTGCTTCACCGCCTGTGAAGCGACTCCCCTGCAGGTGGGGAGCCGGGGTTCGAACCGGGATCCTTACGCCGGTCCTTGTGCTTTGCGCCACCTGCGCTTAACCCGCTGCGCTACAGCCCGAATAACTTACTTTTTAATACAATTTTTTATTGTGTGTGAGAAAGAACAGAGCACTATTTCATTATTTTTGAGTATTAATTAATTAATTATTGAATAGAGACAGAGAGAAATTGAGAGGGGAGCAGAGCTAGAGAGGGAGACAGACAGACAGACACCTGAAGCCCTTTTTTTACCATTTGTGAAGCTCTCCTCCTGCAGGTGGGGGCCTGGGGCTTGAACCTGGGTCCTTGCACACTGTGATGTGTGTGCCCTCAATCAGATGTGTCACTGCTTGGCCTCAACCATTGTTTTGATGTGTTTATTTTTGTCATTATGCAATACTGGGGACATCACACATGTAATGCATGTGCTTTAGCAAGGAGCCGTCTTCCTGGTTCTGAAATAGCTTCTTTTTTCATTATTTTTAATTTTAGAGAAAGGACCTCAGTACTGTCCCACGCATCTCAGACCATCGCCCTGTGTCCTATGTGTGTATTCAGAGGTGCCAGGTCTTAAACTCAGAACCTTCTGCTTGGCAAAGCAGAGCTCTAACTGCTGATCTTTCTCTTGGCCCTGACATAATTTCCTTTCTTCATCATCATCATCAATATTTCACTGCTCTGGGCCTCTGTGTTCCTAGAGAAAGAGGGGTAGCGGGAAAGATGCCATAGCATCAAGCCTTCTCCTAGTGTAGGAGGCTCGGCCTTGAACCTGGCTCACATGCATAGCAAAGCAGGCACCCTCCCAGGCAGCTAGCTATCTTTCTGGTCATGAAAGGACTTCTTGATGAAATTCAGTAAGTATTCAATAAGCACCTGCTATCTGTGAGTACACATGTAAGTATATATTCCTCCCAAGTGTTAGGAATGTCTTCCAACAGGTCAGAAATATCCTAAGAAAATGTATACCGCTTACCTACTTACTGGAGAAGAGTTTTTGGGAAAATCTAAATAGAGGCTCTTTTTTTTTTTTTTTTTTGGTATGGTTTTAGAAACACAACAGTTCTGATGCCTAAATATTTTACTTGAAAGAAGAGACTACTATTTATGTAAATACTCAGCAAAGAAAAGAACTGATTCTGCTCCAAGGAGAAAAAATCAAACAACAATTTCAGGCTCCATTAATATACTTATGGGCTCAGCATTTGGAAGTCCTACCATCTGTAAAAGTATGTAATAGTCTTTTATGTAGATTAAACTGAGTAGTGAGGACAATTTTATTTCATTTATTTTAACACTGCTTCCCTTAATTATGGGTATGATTTTAACTTCGCTTTACTTAGTTATAATGTGTAAGGCACTTAAAGTAAGAGAAGTAATATGTTCAGATCATTTAGCAACCTAATTGTACATGATCAATAAAATGAATTACCGTATTAACTGTAGCATTCATAAGGGTTGTTGGAAAGTACCAGTACTTATCTGAGTCATGATAATTTCAAAGTCTCATTCTAGCATAGGAAGATATTTTTATTATTTTTTTAAAGTTTTTTAAATATTTATTTATTTACTTATTCCCTTTCGTTGCCCTTGTTGTTTTATTGTTATAGTTATTATTGATGTCGTCATTGTTGGATAGGACAGAGAGAAATGGAGAGAGGAGGGAAGACAGAGAGGGGGAGAGAAAGACAGACACCTGCAGACCTGCTTCACTGCCTGTGAAGCGATTCCCCTGCAGGTGGGGAGCCAGGGGCTCGAACCGGGTTCCTTAAGCCGGTCCTTGCGTTTGGCACCACGTGCGCGTAACCCTCTGAGCTACTGCCTGACTCCCCAGGAAGATATTTTTAATCTAAGCAGTCAAAAATAAAATCCTAGCTCTCTGAGTTTTTCAGTTTCCAAAGTTTTTATTGCTACTCTTGTCACTGGGTATCATTTTCACACTGGGACAGAGTAGAACTGTCAGGTCAGGTCACTCCATCTGCTAGAAAAGTTTGACTCCAGAACTTTGAAATTCAGGTCAGTCTGGAAATTATTATTCACTTTTCATTTTATTCTTAGAAAATCAGATGTTTGTACTTCTTAAAGTAGCATGGTAAGGGGGCTGGGCGGTGGTGCACCAGGTTAAGCACACGTAGTACTAAGTGCAAGGACCTGCTCAAGGATCTGGGTTCGAGCCCCTGCAGGTATCTATCTTTCTCTCTTCTTCTCTGTGTGTGTCTCTCTCTCCTCTCTCAAATTCTCTCTATCCGGGGGTCGGGCGGTGGCGCAGTGGGTTAAGCGCATGTGGTGCAAAGCGCAGGGACCGGCGTAAGGATCGCGGTTCGAGCCCCCAGCTCCCCACCTGCAGGGGAGTCGCTTCACAGGCGGTGAAGCAGGTCTGCAGGTGTCTGTCTTTCTCTCCCCTTCTCTGTCTTCCCCTCCTCTCTCCATTTCTCTCTGTCCTATCCAACAACGAATTGCGTCAACAAGGGCAATAATAATAACCACAACGAAGCTACAACAAGGGCAACAAAAGTGGGGGGAAATGGCCTCCAGGAGCGGTGGATTCATGGTGCATGCACCGAGCCCAGCAATAACCCTGGAGGAGGAAAAAAAAAAATTCTCTCTATCCTATCCAGTAAAATGGAAATAAATGGCTTCCAGGAGTGTCTATACTGAGCCCCAGTGATATCCCTGAAGGCAGAAAACAAAAACAAACAGAAAAGCAAACAAAGAAAACCAGAAGTCTGGCAGACCTGACCTACTGCTTGCTGGGCATGTGTGGGAAGCTCTTTTTCCGTGTGTAGGAATTTTGTATAAAGTGCGTTTGGTAAAATCCTGTTGTTAGCAGGTATTTGGAGCAAAGTCAACAACTTCTATCTAGAAAAGTCGACAGTTCTCCAACGAATGCCTGGTTCATTCCAATGAACTTCAACGACAGTCTAGTTTTCTGTCTTGTTTCTTTGTTTCTCCCTCTTTTTTCGCTTCCTGCTCTGTCCCTGACTGTAGTCATTTCCTTCTCACTCTCCTCCTCTCTCTAAATTTTGGGCAAGCATGCGTTTCGATACATCATGGTCTTGCTGTTTTTTTATCAGCCAAGTCCTTTGCAGCACCTTTGGATTCTATCACGCGATTGCCTGACTCTGATGTAAAAGGACTCCAAAGCCTAGGTGTTGGTTGATCTTTGTTGACCTCTGCTCTCTTATCTACTCACTCCTCTGGGGTTTTCCACCCTTCTTATATGTACTCTGGGTCCTGGAGGAGAGATGACACAGAAAACAGAGAAGGAGAACCATTTCTGGGAAGATGGACTTAAGTGCTACTGTAGATACATCTTAAACACACGTGTGTGTACATGGGGGTGGGATTTCAATAGATTTCAGTGGCGGGATACTGATCCTGTCCAGACAAGTTCTCAGTGATGGGACAGCTTTACTGGGAAGCTTTCTCTAACTTCATGTTGATTTGATGGCTCAGCTGATTGGGCTAATTTATTAAGTACCTACCGGCACTTATAATTAAATATGATAAAGTCATTTTCAAAGATATGGGAAATATTCTCAGTGTATTTTGTCTGGTGACAAAAAAATGATGTGTAGTCAGTGTAAATATTTCAGGAAATAGAGGTATATGTGTATGTATGAAATAAAAAGACTGAAGCTATCATTTGAGGATGAGATGGTGCATGTAATTTTAGTTTGAGTGTGGATTTTCTAGACTTTTCAAAATCTGTGTTATAAAAGGAAAAACTAAAATGAAAAAAGAAAGAACATCATCTGTCTAAGTGCCTATTTCTGTTACCAAACTGTGAACTCCTCTAAGGGAAGTATCAAGTCTTAGTCATCTCTATTTCTCCAGCATCTAGCACAATGCCTGGCATCATTTAGGTGTGCCATAAATATTTATAGAACTGAAATAACCTGTGGCAGCTTGATATTTTCTTTAAGAAGTTGCTTTTTCAAATAATCTTTAGCAAGTAGCTTAGAAAAACTATGACGAACAATTCAGCTTTAAAACCCGACCTTTCATTGTCATCCCACTTATGAAAGACAATCTTATAAAACGTCTTCTATCCCATCTGATGATTATTACTAATATTTTAGACAATAGGGTTACATTTATTAATGCTTGAGTCATCATGTTAAGACAATACCTAGACAAAATCTGACACGAGAGATGAGAACTCAGCTCACTGCTACCTACCTTCTCATCTCACACCTGATAGTTTGATACTTTTAGCTTGGCTATCATAAATATAAAAGGTAAAATGAGGGAGCTGGGCAGTAGCGCAGCGGCTTAAGCGCATGTGACGTAAAGCACAAGGACTGGTATAAGGATCCCAGTTCGAGCCCCTGGCTCCCCACCTGCAGGGGGGTCAATTCACAGGTGGTGAAGCAGGTCTGCAGGTCCTGTCTGTCTTGCCTGTTCTCTGTCTTCCCCTCCTCTCTTCATTTCTCTCTGTCTTATCCAATAATGACGACATCAATAACAATAATAATTACAACAACAATAATTTAAGAAAAGACAGCAAGGGCAACAATAGGGAAAATAAATTTAAAACAATTTTTTAAAAGGTAAAATGAATATCAAAGTCACATGTGAAGAAAATTACACGCATGCTAAATATAGGTCACTAAGATTTCTTATGGTGGACAACACCTATGGAGACATCCGCCATGAATAAATAAGCTATTATCACACCCAGTGTCTCCATTGTTTAAAGTTACTAACCAACCCCCCTCACCAAAGGTGGCCACACTTTAAAACTACACTGCAAGAATTGAATAAACTTTGTTGATGTTTGAACTTTCTTTAAACAACAAAATCATAGACATTAACTGGCTTCTCTCTGTGCTTTCTTAGCACTGAGCTGGTAGGATCCTGCATGTGGCTGTGTGATGTAGTAGTTTGTTCCTTCTCATTGCTACGTAGATTCTACTGAAAAATCATTTCACAATTTACTTATTCACTGTCCTACTGTCATTTCCAGTTTGAAATGTTTATGAAATCTACTTACATATTTTTTCTTTTTTTAAATATATTTTTATTTATTATTGGATAGAGACTGAGAGAAATGGAAAGGGGAGGGGGAGGCAGACAGGAAGAGAGTCAGAGAGACCCCTGCAGCCCTGCTTCACCATTTGCGAAGCTTTCTCCCTGCAGATGGGGACCAGGGGCTTGAACCTGGATCCTTACGCACTGTAATATGAGTGCTTAACCAGATGCGCCACTGCCTGGCCCCACATATTTATTTCTGTGAGAGAGGAAGGGAACAGGAGCAGAACACTACATCCCTAGATGGGGCTGGGATTGAGCCTGGGGCTCCTGCCATGGCTTGGCAGTCCTGAGCTCTACCACAGAGATGTCTACTTGGTCATGTCTACTTCACAATATACTTACTTTCCTACCACTAGTGGACATTTCCAGTTTTTACTTTTTTATATCTTATTTTACTTATTTTATCATCATTATTTTTTGTTTCCAGGGTTATTGCTGGGGTTCCGTGCCGTCACTACAAATCCACTGCTCCTGGCAGCCATTTTTTTTTCTCTTTTATTGGATAGGACAGAGAGAGAGAAATTGAGACAGGAGAGGGAGATAGAGAGTGGGAGAGAAAGATAAACAGCTGCAGACCTGCTTCACTGCTTGCGAGGCAACCCCCCTGCAGGTGGGGAGCTGGAGGCTTAAACCAGGACCCTTGCACTTCATACCATATGCGCTTAACCTGCAATGCCACTGCCCAGCCCCTCAGTTTTTAATTGTTACATTGATGCTTCTGACATCTAGGTATATGGCTTCTGTATCTATGTTCATATCTAAGTATATGCTTACATGGAACGTATACTTTGAAGCAGAATTATTCAATCACAAAATAGAGATTTAGTAGATACTGGCAAAATTGCTGTTTCAGTTGATATTACCATCAGTAGAACAGGAGGCAGGATATTGTACAGAAGGCTGTTGCACAGTTCACCTGGGTAGGGCTTCTTCTCTGCCCTCTGTGTTACGAAGGTTTGAGTCTGGCCCCCATTGAACTGGAGGACACCTTGGCTCTGTGTTCTCCCGCTATCTAAAAAGTCCGCCCAGAATGGTGAAGTCCCAGCAGTGGACAAAAAAAGCAAATGAAACCAACCAAACAAAAAAGCTTCATGAAATCCCATATCATCTCAAAGAATTGAGGTTGTTAGGATACTTAAGTAAACATGAAGTGTATTGTTTTTGAAGTAGGTTGAAGTGTTTTAAGTACGGTGAGTGGAATGGAAGCAAGTCCATCTTAATTGTTTATACTTGAAAAATATCCCTATTTTATATGCCTACTGTCCAGTCAGGTATGAAAAACTATTTTTGAACTACTTTTTACAGTTTGTATGCATTTGGGAGTTACCTATTCTTTTTTGGTGCAGGCTTTGTAATATATATATATATACACACACACACACATACTAGGTAAGAGTCTTTTGTAACTGTGAATGTTTGCAAATATTTCTCGTCCTGTGACTTGACTCTTGATACTTTCAATCACGTGTCTTGAGAGCTTGTTTGGAGGTCCTAGCAGGGGAGCACAGCTACTCATATACCCTTGACCGAAGACCTGTCTGTCTCTATTTGGGGAAGGCTGTCCTCTTCGACGGAGCGCGCAGCTTCGGGAGGGACACACATGGAGCGGTGAGGGAGGAAGGGGACACCTGCCTAGTCAGCCAGATCAGCTGAATCAACCCTGGAGATCAGTGGGGTGACAGATGTCGCAGCCAGATCACCCTCACATCCTCAATCATGTTCTTTGATAAACAGAATCTCTGTAGTTTGCCCTATTAATCTCTCCTTCATGGCTAGGACTTTTGTGTCATCTTGCAGAAAACTAAGTTGTTTTTTTTTTCCAGAATGGAGGTCACAAATATATTCTCATACATTCTCCTTTTAAAGTTTTATTGTATTCTAGATCCAAGAAGGATGACAGAGAACCTAGTGAGGGTTGTATTGTTATATGGAAAACTGGAAAATGTTATGCATGTACAAACTATTGTATTTACTGTTGAATGTAAAACATTGATTCCCCAATAAAGAAATAAAAAAAGTTTTATTGTATTCTTTTTCACTTTTAGATTAAATTACATCTGACATTAATTTAACTATCAATTTAATGACTCTCCAAAATTCCATTTTGGAGAGTCAAAGTGGTCTCTCAACATGTAGATTTGTATTTCACTTGACAAGGTTCATTGAAAGCATTGGTTTATTTCCCTTTGTACTGAAATAACTTAGGACGTAAGTCAAGTGGCTTCATGTGTGTGTGGGCCTGCCTCCCCACTTGTATTTCACTGGTTTATATAGACATATATAAATCCCTTAGTCAATATTGTCCTTTCTTAATAAATTGTATCACTGTGACACCGATAGCACAGATATGCAATTTTGTTCTATTTTCTGATTGCTTTGGCTACCTTTAGCTCTGAATTTCCAGTTGATTTTAGAAATAACTTACTAATTTTTCCAATACACAAATGCCATACAAACCACTGAGACTGCATCGACTCTTTAATTTGGGTGAAACTGTATCTATGCTATCCTGAAGATCGCTTTATCATCCATTACTTTACACTATATAAATGCCTTCACGAATGTTTTGTAGTTTTCTGTATGGTAGAGTTGCACATTATAAAAGACTTGTCTGTATGTTCTTAGTGTTAGTCTGTATGTTCTTAATGTAATCATTTTATATCCAAATTGCTTGCTTCGCTTATTAAACTTATATTCATCAGTTTTACTCAATTCATTTACCTGTATAGTTGCCTGAAGTTTTCAAATTACCTCTTTGTTTTGGATGTGCTCAGAGTTTACAGAGCTTTGTCTCCATATCTGCAGATGCCCATTGGAATCTTTTTTTCTCTTTTCCATATTAAACCCATGAGTGACTCTGCCCCAGATAATTATCTGGAATTTTGGCAGTCATTTTCAATGTTTAATTTTGCTATTGCCTATTTCTGTAGTAAATACAGCATCTCTGTCATTACTCATCCCATCAGTCTGGTGTAGGAATATTTGTTTGAGGAATTTTCTATGCACTTCCTAGCTTATACTTCTGTCCATACTGCTATGCACTTGAATTTTATTGGAATACATTTCTGGAAGTTAGGAGAGTAAAATTAGTTTTATGGTATATAATGAAACAGATATCTTATTAGAAGTTTGTTATGTCTTTGTAAGTTCTGGCATTTAAACTCATTAAACTTCTGCTGCTTAATATCCAAATTGGGCTGCTAAGAACCTCTATCTCATAGTGTTCTGAGTATTACATGAACAAAATGTTCAATATTATAAGCTTTTATGAGTAGTTCTCAAAGTAGTACAAGTAATTTGTTAATTAAGACATATTATAATGAAGGCATCATTTCTCCTAGCCTCGGGTAATTTAGGAGACATTAACTAATAAATTCAAGTTACTTACAAACCGCTTGGCATTCAAACCCAGTGGTTTCCTAAGTGTTGTTCAAGTCAACTAAATGGTTTCATGCTACTTAGAAATGGGTTTTGCACCAGGATTTACACAAGTGACAAGGTAGTAGCACTGACCATTTCCCATCTCCTTTGGCCTTGCAACCACCATTAGTTCTTCTTACAGTGAACAGCAGGAAATAATTTATGCCTTAAACTATTTCTGATTGAGGACCATTTACAAAGTACTAGGTAGATGGATAGAAAATAAGTGTGGCCATCTAACAGATGTTTGAAATGCCAAATTAGTAAGTTAAGCCTTGACCAGTTCCTAAGAATTCCATCAGGAATTGAAAATAAACCCTGGACAAATATTAAATAAGTATGGACTGTGTTTATTTGTGAAAGGCTGTCATTTTGCTAGACTGAGCGATGGACCATCGAAGAGAGCAGCAATTATGTAAGTCATAACACTGGGTATAGAGAGCAGTCACCACGGGGCCTGGCACACCGTAGCACTCCAGAAAAAGAGGATTCCCATTCTCTGCTCCCCAGGCTGTTACTTTCCTGTGTAGGCCAAGAGACTACTGCAATTGCTCAGTCCCAGCATGGGACCTCAGCGACTCTGCCACAAACACTGCCTTTCCAAAAATCCTCCCAACACCTGGCCCTCATTCTAACTGCCTCTGAACTTTCTAAGTGAGCCAGCACTTACAATTTACTACCAGGCAGTGTTAAAACTCTTGTCACACACGCCAGCCCATCTCTTCTATACTAGAGCATACACTCACACAGCAGACTTGCACTTTCCAATTCTTTGTTTAAAGCCCCATGTGTTTGTTTCATGTATCACACACACAAGGAGGCTGACAACAATCATCTATTCTTACAAGGCTCAAAAATCATGTCAGCAAGTCATTTTACCCAAGTGCCTGCTTCACTGTCACCAAGACCCAAGTTCCAGTCTGCCCTCCACTGCACTCAGTAAGTGAGCTCTGTCTCTCTCTCCTCCCTCTCCCTCCCTCCTTCTCCCTCTCTCCCTCCCTCCCTCTCCCTCCCTCTCCTTCCTTCTCCCTCCCTCCCTCTCCCTCCCTCTCCTTCCTTCTCTCTCCCTCCCTCTCCCTCCCTCTCCTTTCTTCTCTCTCCCTCCCTCTCCTTCCCTGTGTCTCCCTCCCTCTCCCCTTCTCTCCCTTTCCCTCCTTCCTGCTCTCTCTTCCCCTCTCTTTCTTTTATTCTTTCCTGACAAAATAGTCCTAGAGTGGTGAAATATTAGCGGGGAAAAAGCTAAAAATTTTTTAAAAAATATTTATTTATTCCCTTTTGTTGCCCTTGTTTTATTGTTGTAGTTATTGTTGTTGTTGTTATTGATGTCACCATTGTTAGACAGGACAGAGAGAAATGGAGAAGAGGGGAAAACAGGAGAAGAGAAAGACAGACAGCTGCAGACCTGCTTCACTGCCTGTGAAGCGACTCCCCTGCAGGTGGGGAGCCGGGGGCTCAAACTGGGATCCTTACGCCAGTCCTTGCACTTCGAGCCACGTGCGCTTAACTGGCTGCACTACTGCCCGACTCCCCTATACTGACAGATCTTTTACTTAAGAAGACTATTTAACTGACCCAGGTGAATGTCCAAATCTCCTCCTCATACAAGTCAGCAGCTTTTAAATTCAGTAAGATTTTACAGTGTAGCTGAAGATAAAAGTAAATATTCACTTGGGTTCAAACCTTGCCTCTTCTAATATTGATGATACGACAGTAGAAAAGGTACTTTGTTCCCGCCAGCTTGAGATTTCTTATGTGAAAAATGTGGATGGTCATGGGCCACGGGATCATGCAGTACGTGTGAATTGCCGAAAAGAGAATCAAACGGAATGTTTCAATAGGAGGAATCTGCTGTAGGCAATTGGTTGTCTGACTGTTGGAGAACTGAATGAATAAAAAGATAGAATAATCGCAGGAGGCAACGCCTGGCCTCGGAGATAAAGGGAAGAAATGAAATGACAAGAAGACAAATGTAATGGGGGGGATCTGTGAAGAGTAGCAGGCAGCCAGTGCGGACACCCTGGACATGGGGCCACACCAACTGATCTGGGGACCTGAGTCTGTAACTGCAGAAAGAACCAGCGGGCCAGGTCAGGCAGTGGCGCGCTTGGCTAAGTGCACACACTACAGTGTGCAAGGACTCAAGTTCAAACCCCGGGTCCCCATCTGAAGGGGGAAAGCTTCACGAGTGGTGAAGCAGGGCTACAGGTGTCTCTCTCCCCCTATATCTCCTCCTCCCCTCTCAATTTTTGTCTCTACCCAGTAATAAAAAACTTTAAAAGACAAAAAATTATTATAAAAAGTAGAACTAACGGGTCTAGTGAGGCCGGTTCTGTGTCACTACAAGGCCATAACCACCTGCTGCTACTGCAGTGTTCTACCACTAAAGATTCATCAAGACAGTCTCCTCTCTTTCTAGTAGTCTAGTCTCTCAGTGTTCTGCCGCTAAAGATTCATCAAGACGGTCTCCTCTCTTTCAAGCAGTCTAGTCTCTCTGGCATCCTCTTTTTTTAAAAAAAATTATTTATTTATTCCCTTTTAATGTCCTAGTTGTTTTATTGTTGTCGTCATTGTTAGATAGGACAGAGAGAAATGGAGAGAGGAGGGAAAGACAGAGAGGAGGAGAGAAAGATAGACACCTGCAGACCTGCTGCACCACATCCTCTTTTTATAAAGGTTTTTAAATATTTATTTTTTTTATTGGATAGAGACATAGAAATTAAGAGGGAGTGAGAAGATAGGGACAGAGAGAGACAGAGAGAGAGAGAGAAAGAGAGAGAGAGAGGGAGGGAGAGAAACACTTGCAGCTTTAATTCATTGCAGGTGGGAACTGGGGTTTGAAAATGAATCCTTGTGCACAGCAGCCCACACTCAGCACAGTGTGCCATGACCCCCCCATTTTATATTGGCAAAGAAGGGTGAATTCTGTAGAGTGTAAGCCCCCACATTACAAAGCCAAGTAAGAAAGTGGATTTAATTAGCCTACCACCTTTCAGACACCAAGCTACAGGTGCTACTATGATTCCAACCTGACTTCCCTGGACAGATGAGCTCACCAGTGTTTTCTGGAACTTCACCTCTCCAGAGCCCGACCCCACTGGAGAATGAAAGAAATGGGCTGGCGGCCAATGTGTCCTGGAGCTCTGCTTCCCCAGAGCCCCACCAGGGAAAGAGAGAGGCAGGCTGGGAGTACGGATCCACCTGTCAACACCCATGTTCAGCGGGGAAGCAATTACAGAAGCCAGACCTTCCACCTTCTGCATCCCACAGTGACCCTGGGTCCATACTCCCAGAGGGATAAAGAATAGGAAAGCTATCAGGGGAGGGGGTGGGATACAGAGATCTGGTGGTGGGAATTGTGTCGCGTTATATACCTCTTATCCTATGGTTTTGTCAATGCTTCCTTTTTATAAAGAAGGAAAGAAAGAAAGAAAGAAAGAAAGAAAGAAAGAAAGAAAGAAAGAAAGAAAGAAAGAAAAAAAAAAGAAGTGGGCTGGGGGTATGGATCGACCTGCCAGCAATGTCCATGTTCAGCAGAGAAGCAATTACAGAAGCCAGACCTTCCACCTTCTGCACCCATAAAGAATTTTGGTTCAAACTCCCAGTAGGGAAGAAATGACAAGGGGAAAATGACTAGAAGGTTCTGAAGTCCATCAGGACCCAGAGAGAGAAGAGGAAAAAGTGAACGGCATTCAGAAGTAGAAATAGGTGTAGGTGTTACTTGGAAAGGAAGAGAAGGCAGGACCACAGAAGAAATGGGCAAATATATATGAACAAAAATAGTTACAGAAATGACAGTCAGCCCGTAGCTCTAATCTTGGGGGAACTACTGCAGTTTCCAATAGAGAGACTGGGGACACGGAACTCTGGTGGTTTTGCAATCAATATTAAATCACTAATAAATAAAAGAAAGTGGGTTTGGAGCACAGAGACAATAGAACAATGAATTATACTTTCTAAATGGAAATAATAATAGTGCCGAGCCCAACATCTCCCTTAATAATTAATTAGGTATTTAATTAATTAAATCTTAAAGTATTAACATGGAAAATGAAACACATATAATTAAGATGTTGGGGCTGGGTGGTAGCACACCTGGCAGAGAACACACATTCCCATGCCCTAGGAGATGGGCTCAAGCCCTAGTCCCCACCTGAAAGGGAGAAGCTTTACAAGCAGAGAAGCAGTGCTACACGTCTCTCTCTCTGTGTGTGTATCTTCTCTCCCCTTCTCATTTTCTCTCTTTTTTTATCCAAAAAAAGGGGGGAGGAAAAATAAATAAAATATAATTAAATATTTATTATTATAAATGTGTTTGATGTTTTTAATTAAATTCTCTGTCAGAACAGCACTAGTATATTACATTAATATTAATAAAAGTACACTGACCTGTCTATGACTAGAAAATGGAATTTCAGTATTCCGGGAGGTGGCACTGGATAAGGCAGTGGACTCTCAAGCATGAGGTCCTGAGTTCAATCCCTGGCAGCACATGTACCAGAGTGATGTCTGGTTCTTTCTCTTTCTCCTATAATTTCTCATGAATCAATAAATAAAATTGAAAAAAAAGAAAATGGAACTTCAAAAATATACTTGCAGTTCAGACCCCTGTGACTCACCAATCTTAAGGGCAATTGGCTAATAAGAAAACAAAGTTCACATGCACTTAGACAGTCAACTACCTAATTAATGGCTATGTTTCATCTGGTAAGAAATGGAATTCCTTGCTTTTAAAAAATATTTATTTATTCCCTTTCGTCACCCTTGTTGTTTTATTGTTGTAGTTATTGTTGTGATTAATGTTGTCATTGCTGGATAGGACAGAGAGAAATGGAAAGAGGAGAGAAAGACAGACACCTGCAGATATGCGTCACCGCCCGTGAAGCAACTCCCCTGCAGGTAGGGAGCCGGGGGCTAGAACCAAGATCCTTACACTGGTCTCGTGTTCCGCGCCACCTGCACTTAACCCGTTGAGCTACCGCCCTACTCCCGGAATTCCTTGCTATATCACAGGACCAATCTATACACCCATGAAAATGTTTTCCATTGATTTACCAATTAGTCCGTTAGATTCTTTCTATATCGACTTTAGACTCTTTCTGTATCAGCTCTTCATCAGATAGGTCAGCTGATAGATTTTGATGGTGTGTCAGCACAGAACACTAACAGACCAGCCAACAGTCATGTCTCACGGTGATTTCAAAGAAGACCTTCCCTCTTACCGCCAATCAGCATCGTGCAGATGGAGAAGATCTTCTCTGCATCTGTATTAGCGGACACGTTGCCGAAGCCCACGCTGGTGAGGCTGCTGAGGGTGAAGTACAGGGCAGCAATATAGGCACTGCGGATGGACGGGCCCCCCAAGGTACTGTTGCTATAGTATGGAGACTCCAGTCTCTTGCCCAGCTCATGGAGCCAACCTGCAATGACAGGAGAAAAGAAAAAAGATGAAGCATCAAGCCAAGGTTCACTAGCCCACATGGGGCGATGCTACATGGCCACTGACGACAAATTTGCTTAGGAGAAAAGGAAGGTTAAAAGGAAACGAAAGGCAAAGAATTGAATGCCATTATTAGAACAACGAATACACTTTCGTTTAAGCTGTTTCATCTGATGGGTGGACACACACACACACACACACACACAGCTAAGTTTGCTGCCCTAATGTGAGCAGCTTCCATGTAGAGATTGAGCAAGGTTGCTGCCCTCACTGATAGTACTGTGTATTGTGCTATTGGGTAAAGTCATTTCCCAGCTGAAATGTTAAGGAGAAAAGTGACTGAATACTTAGTTTCTTTTTATATTTCTTTATTATTCCCTTTTGTTGCCCTTGTGGTTTTTTATTGTTGTTGTAGTTATTATTGTTGTTGTTATTGATGTCACATTTGTTGGATAGGATAGAGAGAAATGGAGAGAGCAGGGGAAGACAGAGAGGGGAAGAGTAAGATAGACACCTGCAGACCTGCTTCAATGCTTGTGAAGCGACTCCCCTGCAGGTGGGGAGTCCTTATGCTTTGCACCACCTGCACTTACAGATATTTATTATTATTATTTTTACTTTATTTATAAAAAAAGAAATACTGACAAAATCATAGGATAAGAGGGTTAGTTATTTTTAAAACCTTATCAACCACCATAGAAATGCAGACTTCAGACAGGTGAGAAGGACTGATTCTATGCGACACAAACTGCTCCCCCTGCTTCACTTGAACTGATATCTAATGGCCTCACAGGTCTTAACTGATGTTGCTTTCTTGAGTATCCCTTCTCCGCAAACTCATTCAGTTATTTGGTGCTGCAGAGGGGAAAGCATGCAGCTGAAAGGCATTTGTAATAAAACTGGATATCCTGGGAGTCGGCGGTAGCGCACGTGGCACAAAGCTCAAGGACAGGTGTAAGGATCCTGTTGGAGCCCCTGGCTCCCCACCTGCAGGGGAGTCGCTTCACAGGCGGTGAAGCAGGTCTGCAGGTGTCTGTCTTTCTCTCCTCCTCTCTGTCTTCCCCTCCTCTCTCCATTTCTCTCTGTCCTATCTAACAAGGATGACATCAATAAAAATAATAACTACAACAACAATAGAAAACAAGGGCAACAAAAAGAGAAAAATAAATAAAAATAAATACAACTGGATATCCTGTATACCTGCTTTACGATATGATTATATGTATACCTGTGTCAAAATCTCAAATCAAATGCTTTCAATATGTGCAAATTACTATACATCAATGACACTGTCAACATGTTGTATAAAAACTATATAATAAACATCAGAAATAGTAGGTGTGACATTAATAATGATAGAATGAAAACAGTACAAAGATGTTCCTCCCCCGCCTCCCCACCCCCCTGGATTATCACTGGGTCTCTATGTCTGCACAGCTCCATGGCCATGCCCAGAGGTCATTTTTGGATAAAGGGTGAGAAGGAAAGAGAGCTATGGACGAAAAGAGAAACTGAAAGAGAGATACTTGCAACACTTTTAGTCAAGTGGGTACTGGGGAATCGAGCCCGTGCCTGTTGCACACGACAATGTGCGCATACTATTGGGTAAGTCATCATTTGGCCCTAAGAGATGTTTTAAATCCATTATTGGATACACTTCCCCTTTAGCATGTTATATTTTAAAATCTCTGTGTGTACTGCATTTTGTATCTGAACATATTATAAAAATCTGTGATGCTTCAGTTCAATTCATAAATTTGATAAGACTTTTATCATATGGTATTATTCCATGTTCACTACATTCCTGTTCACTGCTTCATTTAATAGCTGTCCAAGATGAGAAGGAATGTTGTTACATTTTGAAGTGGTAAAAATGTAGGAACTATTAATATCATCTAAAATTATAGCTAGGCAATTAAAATGTAAATTTGACATAATCGGGAATTCCTTGAGACCAATGTGAAAATTGTTAGTGGCAAGTCTTGTGCCTTATTCATTTTGTGTCTCTAGACAAGTGTTTCCCAACTTTTAGTTTGTCTCAGATAAACTTAGCAAAAAGAGCAAACCAGGTCCTCTCCCTGGGGTAGATGGTATAGTGGTTGGGAGAGGTGCTGAGACCGTCTCTGTGTGGTTCTCGGTGGACGCTCAGAATACAGATCCAGGGGACCACATTTTGAAGTTGGAAAAGCTTTAAAAATATCTTTTGTCCTAGCAAGGGGCAATTATATACCTCCAAGTAAACGTGCTTGGTAGGCCTCTGAGATTAGACTTGGAGAAAGGCCTAAAGCAGGCATCATGAATTCCCTAACCATAGGCTTAGACGTCCTCTTTTCCTACCCTTTACTTCACTTCCCTCAACCACTCTACCTATTCCATTAACTGTACAAAAGGAAGAAATATTCTTTCTCTCTGTGTGTGTGTGTTTTAAAATTATTTATTTATTTTACAAAATTACATGTCAACAGGGGTTTAAATCCGCACATTCCTACCACCAGAGTTCTGAATCTTCAATTTCCCCACTGCAACCCACCACATTTCCCCAAAGGTTGTAGACATGGGCTAACCAATATCTCTACAACTATCTGTCCCCATTTATACATAGTTGTCCCCTTTTACTCCTGATTCAATCCTTTCTTCCCCTCCGAGCCACTCAGGACAACATAACTACCCTCATATGTCTCTCTCCTTTTCCTTCTCTCTCTCTGGGTGCTGATGGAGCTGGAGTCCAGAGTCCTCTGATCTTCATCCCATCACTTTTCTCCCGCTGGCAGTACAGATCAAGGTTGTTTTTGGGAGTACAGAAGGAAGGAGTTCTAGCTTCTTTTTTAATATCACCTAACAGAGATTTGACATTACTCTTTGATAAGCTTCAGAAGAAACACTATACAACTGGCCAAGAGTTGTACTGGCAAAAACTATATTAACTAATAAAGGACCATTATAGTCTCTACAATAACATCAAGCAAGTAAATGCAAAAAGCTCGAGGCTAATTATGACTCCACTATTTTCCTCCCTGACTTGAAGCCAGATCCCATAAACCCAATACTGGTTTGGACACTCAAAGCTTTAACAGCTGGGAGAAAGCCTCAATTTGTCAGATAAAGACGTGACTACAAAAGCTGGATAAGGGCCGGAGATTGGTTCACTAGATAACAGCCTACTTGGATCCCCCCATAGATACTATGGGGACTAGGTGTCTGATAGATCCTCCTCTCAAATATCACAGGCCACACCCATTGGGAACATCATTATAAGCCCTTTTGTAGGCTTTCTTCAGGACCACACCCTCACTATGAAATGGTAATGGTAAGGATTGCCCCACTTTCCGAAGGGAGGCTGGGTCAGCCTACTCTGCCACTTGAAGACTAGTCCTGGAATGAGTGCAGCTTAGCATGTTCCCCGCTGGGAGTCCAGGGGTGGCACAAAGCTCAAGGACTAGCGTAAGGATCCCAGTTCAAGCCCCCGGCTCCCTACTTGCAGGGGAGTCGCTTCACAGGCAGTGAAGCAGGTCTGCAGGTGTCTGTCTTTCTCTCCCCCTCTCTGTCTTCCCCTCCTCTCTCCATTTCTCTCTGTCCTATCCAACAATGACGACATCAATAATAACAATAATAACTACAACAATAAAAAAACAACAAGGGCAACAAAAGGGAAAATAAATAAATAAATAAATTTAAAAAAGAATGTTCCCCGCTGTGACTATGGACCCTGAGCTCAGTCTGACAGTGACTCAGGAAGGTTGTACTTGCTCCTGTGCTGAATCTGAATGGATATGGGCCCTGTGTTAACAGCTGTGGTAAACAGTTCACTGCATTTACCTATCTTCTTCAAGTTTGTGAGCAACTCTCTGCCCTAATCCTGCTTGTTAGTTCTGCTCTCAAGTCTGACACCATCTTCCCAGGCAAGATTTCTGGCCCACCCTCATATTAGCTATCAAAGTCAAACAGAGATGATTAACACATAGACTTCTAGGAATATTCCTAAAATAGACTTCCTAACTTCCTTCTACCCTAAGCTTAGTCCTTACTTTCATCTGCTATATTTTTACTTTTTGGTTCCTGTTTATTATAGATTTTTTGTCCTGTTTTATATCTTACTGCCTTTCATTCACCAAGCTGCAGATGACCTCACCAATGCTTCCTGGAACCTCTCCAGAGTCCAACCCTACTAGGGAAAGATAGAAACAGGCTTGGGATATGAATTGACTTGCCAACACCTATGTCCACTGGAGAAGCAGTTATAGAAGTCAGAACTCCCACCTTCTACACCCCAAAAAGAATTTTGGTCCATACTCCAGAAGGGATAAACAACAGGGAAATTTCCAATGGAGGGGAGGGGACACAGAACTCTGGTGGTGGGAACTGTGTGGAATCATACCCCTAATACAGTTAAAATCTTTACAGCCTTGTAAATCAATATTAAATCACTAATAAAAAAAATAAAACAAAAAGCCTTTTGTTTTTGCTGCAACCATGGGTGGATATAAAATAAATAATGTCGAACCAAATAAGCCAGAAGGAGAAGGACACATACAGGGTGTTCTCACTCATAGGAACTCAGAAACGACACAAGGGACAATTACAGTGTGAAGCCTCAGTGGCCTCTGTTCTATCACAACTGATCCAGATCCCAGAGGGGGGACAGAGGAGCACTTAGGGGTTGTCAGGGGCCTAACACTCTATGGTGGGATGGATGATGGCTTACTGGAAGGTGAGGTGTACTAACACCTATTTTGGGGAATGTATCCCTGTGCTAACAACAATCCTGTAAATCAACACTTCCTTAATAAAGTGACTCTGAAGTTGTTCTTAAGAAATGCACAGGATTCAGAAATACAAAAGAAAAGATTAGAGAAACAGTGCATTGTAATGGTGAAGAGAAGTGATAATTAAATATATATCTAGAAGAATTCAGAGGTGGTAGGTGAAACAGTATAGTGTTTCCCAATTAATAGGTTGGAATGAGACAGGGGGTCTAGATGACAGTGACTCTTAAAATGTGAAGAGTAATAACCACATTTGTCAATCTTAAGCAAGGGATAGTCCTTTACTTTTAATAGTGTGGACATACATTTTTAGGTAGATCATGGCCTTCTAGAAGTCTTTTAGCCATGCTTGATCTAAGGACCCAAACAAATAACCTTACTGTAGTTTTAAGTGAAAAGAAGAAGGAGGAGGAGGAGGAGGAGGAGGAGGAGGAAGAGTAGGAGGAGGAGGAGGAGGAGGAGGAGAAGGAGGAGAAGAAGGAGAAGGAGAAAGAGAATAAGAATAAGAATAAGAAGAAGAAGAAGAAGAAGAAGAAGAAGAAGAAGAAGAAGAAGAAGAAGAAGAAAAAGAAGAAGAGGAGGAGGAGGAGGAGGAAGAGGAGGAGGAGGAGGAGGAAGAGGAGGAGGAGGAGGAGGAAATTCATTAAACACAGTTTAGAAAAGCTTAATATAATACTTTACAGAAAAAAATTGAGAAATTAAACTAATCCAAGATTAAACTAGTAAAAATAGTAGCACAAAAAGACCTAAGTCAAATATGCTTTCAAAATTATTCCTGATGCATTACACGAAATACAAGAAGAGAACCGAGATAGGCAAAATAAAGAAGAAGAACTATCATCTGAATTTGCCATCACGTTTCGGGGGATTTCTGCAGAGCGGTGCTGTTACAGGCATTAGGCATGGGCACTGCCAATCACAGACAAGTCTGGGATGGTGACTAGCTAATGAACTGAGTATTTCTTATGTGTCTTACAAGCTGTGCTCAGAAAGTAATGTTGTATCATTTCTGCTCGATAAATAAGTGATTAGAAGGCTTATTCTTTTATTCCATGTTGATAACTCTTGCTAATTATTGGGAAGTCTGAACCGCTGAGAACTGTCATTTTTCCAGAGGTAAATATTGCATGACCTAATTTTTGTTTCAGCTGGTGCAAAGAGGGAAAAGAAACACAATGGAGCCATCACTGTCTTGGGCTGAATCAACTCTCCAGTCAAATGGTGAATAAACAGCTGGACTCATCTATTGATCTTGAACTGAATTATAATAACCATTTGCCTATCAAACCCAAAGCTTCCTCATTATAGAAAATAGAAGTGAACAAACAGTCCAAACATTTGGCCAAGCGTCTTAATTTGGATAAAAATGAATACAAGAATTCTTTGAACCAAATCTGTTTTCATATAATTTGACTTCACCAGTGAAACAAGGGAAAATTTTGCTTTAGGACCTGCAGATTAGTTTAGCTTCTCAGCCAATGCCTGTTGATTTTCATATGTGTGAAACTGCACCTCAGTCCCAGAAGCGATGCAGACTGCAAAACTCAAACAGAAGATCTCCTTTTGTTGATATCCCCTTACTGTCTAGCCAACTGTTATGTCTATTTTCAGAAACATCTTGTTTTTTTTTTAAGAAGGGTTGTTACTAAACTGTATTACAGCTGACGGAACAGAAGCAATAATGATGATGAAAAACCTGGTAACAACCCACAAATCCGGGGATTGACTCTGTGGGCTAAATAAAATTTCCTCAGAGAACAGCTCGTCCAAAATGAGAGCACATGTTCCACTGTAACAAGACAACATGTCACTGTACTATACCGAAGAAGTAATTTAACCAGTTGGGAAACCGATCTTTTTTTATGTTGGAGAAACTCATCTCTAAAAGAAGGGATGTCCTAGAACAGTCTGTCTGCTTCTGCTCAATCCCCCCCCCCCAAGAATAATTTGAAAGTAAAAACATGTATACCATGAAGTAGAAATTAAATATAGGAAATACACAGCCATAAAATAAAAAAGGCATCTGAATCTTTTTATTACTAAAATAGATTAGATGAATAAAATATGGTGGATGTGTGAAATAAATATCGATTTCAAGGCTAGAAAAACCTTTAATGGCATGCCCAGAAAAGCCTATAATTTAGCATGATAATTCTATCCATGAATTTTTAATTACACACTCAACATAGGCTTCGTATTTTGCTTAATTATATACTTTTAACTTAAAGAAGAAGTTTCTTATTATTTTATTCTTTGGTTACCTAAAATAATGCACTTGTTTTTACTATATGTGTGCATTCACAGTCTGTACTGAAGTGACCTGCTTTATAAAGCAGAGACATTCCTGAAAAGTTTAGTTTATATTAACATTAAGTGAACTAAAAAGTATTTTAGAGTTAATGAAATAGAAACACATTATTTAAGAAAAACCTGTAGAAAATCTCTTTTGGTCATATGAATACTTAGTAATATGAAAAAATACCCAGTTAAATAGAAGTCTATGGAATCAGATTTTTTTTTTTTCTTTTTTGCCTCAGGTTTATAGCTGGGGCTTGGTGCCGACACTACAAATCCACTGTTCCTGGCAGCTATTTTTTTTTTTTTTCCATTTTACTGTATAGGACAGAGAGAATTTGAGAGAAGAGGGGAGGCAAACAGGGAGAGAGAAAGATTAATACCTGCAGACCTGCTTTGCAGCTTGTGAAGTGTCCCTCCCTGCAGGTGGGGAGTCGGGGGCGGGAACCCGGACCCTTAAGCAAATCCTTGCACATAGTGTACTATGTGCGCTTAACCTGGTGTTCCTCAAATCAGATCCATATGTATGTGTAGAAACATGTTTTATGATTAATAAAAGGACTAGCACATGGATAATCACAACTATAATTCAAAAAGGGTTACACTGAATTTGTAAAGAATGAGTAGCCTACAGTTGGGTTTAGTTAGAGTCAAGACCCTGATAGAATGGGGTGAGTATGTTGAAGATGAACTGACAGGACAGACAGCTCCCCACCAGTACCATGGCTGCCAGCAGAGGCTTCTGCAGCTGAGGAATGGCCCCCACAAACACAGATCCTAAGGAAGTGGACCATGTAGACGGAAGGAACAGTGGAGCACCAGGAGAGTTAGGGCTTCATCCAACCCTTACTGACTGACAAATAAAAAAATAAAAAATAAAAAGCTCAGTTAGGAAGATGGCCCATTTGGTTAGTGAGCTTTAGTCTTACTATCTCTGTCTCTGCCTTTCTCTCTCTCTGTCTCTCTCTCTCTGTTTCTCTCTCTCCATATATATGTTTTTGAAGCCAGCCTGGAGCAGTGAATCCCCAATAGCTTTTCCCCACCCCCAATACTCCCCCCCAAAAAAACGCAAACAAACAGAAAAGGCTGATAGAGTCCCTACTGAAAACTTGAACAACTCTCTCTCTCCCCCATCTCTCTCTCCTTCTCCCTCTCCCCTCCTTTTCCCCCTCCCCTCCCCCTTCTCCTTTCATGGCTGGTTTACAGTGGTCCCTTGGATTGAGCCTGAAACCCTAGAGTCTCAAGTGTGAAAGTCCTTTACTTAACAGTGGTGCTACTCCCTGCTCCCTGGTTCTACATTAAAAAATGTGGGTGGGGGGTAAATCAGAAAGTTCCATCCTTCCGTTTTATTGTTCAAGGACACTTATTGCTGCTATATTTACACCTATTACCAAACAACCTGTATTTCTTTGAAAAAGAAATGCTTGATTTTGCTCCTAAGTGCAGTATACAAAATTGAAACACATGAACTTCTTTTTAAGTAGCCAAATTGTATCTAAGACTTTGTGAAAACTATGATGATTATCCTTGGGGGCAAGGTAGAATGGGGCACAGAATTGTGACATAAGCTATGTTATAGAACCCTGTAGTCTTGTAAACTATTATTAAATCACTAATAAAAATACATTTTAAATATAAAATAATTAAATGATCATAGCAGCATAGTTTATAATAGCCCAAACTTGGAAGCAACCCAGATGCCCAACAACAAATGAGTGGCTAAGAAATGTATGGTACATGTAGACAATCACGTACTACGCAGCTATTAAAAATGCTGAGGGAAAAGAGTAGTTCAGGTTCAGGGGGAAGAAAAGGGAAAAAAAAAACCCTAGTATAGCCCTTTGGAATATAACTAAATTATGCCTACTAGCTATCTACAAAATGGAGGACCCCCCCACCCCAAGTCTTCATCTGCACTATTCCAGTCTTTAGGTCCATGACTGGTCAACAGTTTGTTTGGCTTTGTATGTTAACTCTCTTTTCAGCCACCAGGTTCTAGATGCTACCATGATGCCGACCAGACTTCCCTGGACAGACAACCCCACCAATGTGTCCTGGAGCTCTGCTGCCACAGAGCCCCACCCTACTAGGGAAAGAGAGAGACAGGCTGGGAGTATGGATCGACCTGTCAACGCCCATGTTCAGCGGGGAAGCAATTACAGAAGCCAGACCTTCCACCTTCTGCATCCTACAATGACCCTGGGTCCATACTCCCAGAGGGATAAAGAATAGGAAAGCTATCAGGGGAGGGGATGGGATACGGAGTTCTGGTGGTGGGAATTGTGTGAAGTTGTACCCCTCTTATCCTATGGTTTTGTCAGTGTTTCCTTTTTATAAATATAAATAAAATAAAATTAATAAAAAATAAAATGATGAGGTCATATCCTTTGAAATGTCATGGGTAGAACTTGAAGGTATCATGTTGAGTGAGACAAGCCAGAGGGAAAACCCAATACTGAACGGTCTCACTTATAGGTGTTACTTAAGAATAATGGGCAGTAATGGGAGACATAAAATGAAACCCGGACTAGGTGTGGCATACTGCATCAAAGCAAAGGACTCTGGGGAAGGAAAGAAAGAAACAGGATGAAGGAACACTGGGGTCCAGATGTTTCTGTTGGACACCCGCTACAGGAAGAGGAGAAGCTGTTAAATATTATACTGTAAGCCAATAACTGCCCAATAAAACTTAAGAAAAGGAAAGAGAAGGCATCATAAATTGGATATCCCAACTTAAAATAGGGTATGGTTTGTTTGTAGTGCTCACGAATTCCACACTTATCTTCTCAGACACTAGGAAATATTTTACATTTCTGAAGTGGTTGGTATAACCTACTTTTCAGGTAAATGTCTGAGGAAAAAAAAAAGCCAAAAAAAGACTTCATCATACAATAGTCAATACTGGACACTAAAATGGGAAATGGGTGTTGTTACTTTGATCTTGCTACTAAGTGCATAGATGATCCTTTATGCGTCGATTAGCCTTCCCAATCTATCATTGTTCATGATGATGGACTGAATAGTCAGTATGTTCTTTTTACTATCTTGTGGTTGTGAAACATGACCCTATCATGCTTCTTCATGATTGATTCACCTTTTAAAAAATGAATTGTTTGTATAATAGCTCATGATTTTGTGAATTCATCTTTGGTTTTTAATTATTTGAGCTATGCCCCATCCACAAAGATGGAAGGTTTTCATCTTTTTATGAATGTATCACTTCTGCTTATTTCCACTGATGAACAATTTTTTAGAATAAGAAATATTACATGCTGTTAGAAATGTCAAGAAATGAATATGTGTCACTTGGGATGCCACTTTTATAGATATAAAATTTACATAATATAAATTTCCTTAATGTTGATAATCAGGTTATAATATTTGACTTAAGCAATGATCAGTTGAAAGACTGTACACCATTGTAGACTGTCAGGATAGGCCATTTCACATAAACAAAAAACAAAAAATAAAAAAAAAAGCACACCAGACAGAATGAAAATGTGAGGCAATCAAAAATTATAGTTAAGCAGCTATAGTAGAATTTTCTGACTGATCATAATTAAGAAAAATGCGTCCTCTGTTTCTGGGCAGCTGAGGATACTTCAGAATACCTTTCATACAGCAACTAAAACAGAGGCAATTCTAACCAAGAGTAGGTTCCTGGCTAAGTCAGTAGAACATAAATTATGAACTTTGATATTTAACTGTCACATACAAAATGCTCATACAGTTCACAGTGCTTTAGGCCTGTGCCTCCCCATGGCCACCATTTTCTTTGAACAACGGGTCTGGTGTTTCTCATGATTTAATGAGCTGATGGGCATACATTTAGACATGAACTCAGACTAACTTTTATAAAGGCAATTTTGTGAAAATGCTAATCTAGGCAGTAATCACTTGCAGTTATATCAGGAAGAAAAAGTTGTTTCAGGAAGACAACTATGGTAAAATTGGTTAAACCTAGCCAAATCATTTCATTGTATGCTAAGGATTCTTCTTTCTTTCTGTCTTTATTATTATTATTATTATTATTATTATTATTATTATTATTATTATTGATCTTCAATTCCATTCTCTCTCTTTTTTGTGTAAAGGTTCACAGTTGGTGAAAGCCCAGGGACAATACTAAAGTCACAAATTCTACACTGGCAAACCAATTTTCAACTCTTTAGTAGTAGCCTGGTATTCACTTAGCATAGTCCTTTGATAACATGACTGTTGCTAGAAAATCTTAAATTTCTCTGGTTTGCAGAACTTCAGATTAAACTTGTAATTAATTATATTTCTCCCAAATACATTAAACAAGATACGTTTTCTAACATTAGATTACATGATGTACTGAAATGTTGTATTTATTTATTTTTGCTTTATTTTTATATTACAGAACTACATGTCGACAGGGGTTTGAATCCACACCATTCTCACCACCGGAGTTCTGAAATATCGTATTCAAGTACCCCCATTAACAAGTACTTTGCATTTTATATGCATTCACTTGGTATTGAAACTCTTTTAAAGAGGAGATGTAGATGAAGTCCAGAGAGATAACACAGAGAGGAAAAAAACTGTGGAAGAAAATCAGTTACAGAGAAATGTGTCAGACTAGGTACTGTAGTAAACCTTGATAACCCAAAAACAAGCACATAGCCTGTATAAACAAATGAGAAAACCTGACTTAAAATTATAATGTCTAACCTTAAAAACTCTCATTTTGGTCACCTATAACATTAAGACATAGATCTTCTTGTGCTTTTGTTCTTCCTTTCCAAAATAATAATAATAATAAACAGCAGTAACTCACCATGTAGACTACTGTGAGGCTCTGACACTATTTATACAAGCATTTGACAGGGAACAGTGAAATTTCTAGGTAAAAAGCTATCAGTATTGCTATTCTTGTTTGAAGATGATGGAAATGTTCTATTTCACTGAAAGCAATAGAAACTTAAGAGTCTACAGTTTTGAAACTTGCACAAAAGACTTATCTAAATCCCATTTCTAGAAATAGAAAATAACCAGTGCAATGGAAGAATGGATGTACAGCGCCAGGTGGTGGCGCACCTGGTTGAGTGTGCGTGTTATAACGGACAAGGACCCAGGTATGGGCCACCGGTCCCCATCTGCAGGGGAAAGCTTTGTGAATGGTGAAGCAGTGTTGCAAGTGTCTCTCTTCCTCTCCATCATCCCCCTCTCAATTTCTGTCTATCCAATAAATGAAGACAATAAAAAAAAACTTAAAGAAATAATATACACAATCTCATCATTTCTAGAAATCAAGAAGGTGGATCATTCAAAATTACAAATGCCACATTCTATGATAAGTATTGAAAACACGAGATGGGTTGGATATAAGCTCAGACTATTTTCTGACATCAGTTTTCTTTACCACAACTTGACTTATTATGGTATGAATACGTAGCATGTCAGAATGTTTTCAGTTGTATATTCATGATTGGAGGCTACACTAGCTCATCCAATGGGCTGAATAAATTATATTTCATTTAATTTAATTCTGTGTTCTGCCTTACAGTTTCTAAGAATTACTATGGCTTCTAAGAACTAAATAAGTGACTCTGAAATGCTGATATTAAAAGTACTGGTTCTTGGAAAAGCTAGAGCACAACAGAGTTCCTAGTAGGTGCATGTTAAGGAGAAGCACCCTGGGTTTGAATCTGGGCGGGCATGAGATGAAAGCTTGGACTTTTCAACACGCT
The DNA here is from genome assembly GCF_950295315.1 of Erinaceus europaeus. Lineage (NCBI taxonomy): Eukaryota > Metazoa > Chordata > Mammalia > Eulipotyphla > Erinaceidae > Erinaceus > Erinaceus europaeus. The sequence goes on along the minus strand of NC_080182.1, from coordinate 39,981,803 downwards.
ATGATCCTCCTCCTCTTCCTTCTTAGCATTTGAGGCTTCACTGTTGGCACACACACTTTCACTGACATGGTTGTCTGAATGAAGTTCTCTCTAATTGCTGTTTTTTTTCTTCCACTTGCAAATGGAAATTTCCAATCTTCTGTTCTTTTGCTTACAGTCGCCATCAACTAGGACATATGGTATAGACCTGGGATTATTTTTATTCTGAGCATGGAGATGTTTGTAATGTTTTTCACCGCTCTCCCCCAGCCCACCCCATACTAAGCCTTGGCTATTACTCCAAAGAAAGTTAACTGGAATTGATGTGATAATGGTCTGTGTTTGCAAAGGTTTGGGTAATATAAGAGCTTTTTGGAACCACAGATTGAGCTCTCAGGAGCATCCCAATGCTTCATTTGCTAGAAATAGAATTCTTGTGGACTTTGCAAGAACTTGTATATAGGTCAGGCATATGTGACTTTTGCTTTTCTTACGAGAACCCATTTTCCTATTTAGTTTCTTGTACCTTATTAAAATACTGGGTAAACTATGCATTTGACTCACATTTTAATTATTCCTTTAATTGACATCTGACTTATTATTTATATTTTATGGAATACCAAAAAAAATTTTAAAAAGTGAATTCAGGGCCTTGTGTATGTGAGACAACACTTGAATAGGCCATTTTTTTTCTTTTAATTTAGAGAGAAAAACTAGCAGGAAGAATTGATGAGAGAGGAGGAGAAAAAGAGAGAGAGGGAAAGAGAGAGAGAGAGACACACAGAGAGAGAGAGAGAGAGAGAGAGAAACCTCAGTCCTGTTTGACCATTTATAGAACTCCCCTGGTGTGGTTCCTGATGCTCAAATGTGATGTCAGGCTCCAATCCAGGACTTTGCACATCATAAGGCACATTCAGGTAAGCTATTTCCCAAACTCTGAATGTTACCTGACAAGAACTGTCTAAATACAAATCAATTAGTTCGCAATCATAATCCTTTTTGATAAACTGAAATCAAATGTACGTAGAAATTAGTTTCCTGTCTGACAGGCAAAAGCTGGCTTAACTCATATTGTTACCAAAGTTTATTGTATATTTGATTTATGTATTTGCCTAAATCTTGCTTAATAATTCTTTTTTTTTTTGAAGGAGGTGGTGTTGTAGGGGATAAACTCTTCCATTTTGCAACCTCCTTTATGTTTTAGTTTTTCCTGCCTCCAGGGTTATTTAGCATTGGAGCTCGGTGCCTACACTGCTCCTGGGGGTCATTTTCTCCATTTTGTTGCTCTTGGTGTTATTGTTGGTATTAGAGGGGAGAGAAAGATAGGCATTTGCAGACCTGAGATAGACTCCCCACTTGCAGGGGAGTCGCTTCACAAGCGGTGAAACAGGTCTGCAGGTGTCTGTCTTTCTCTCCCCCTCCTTGTCTTCCCCTCCTCTTTCCATTTCTCTCTGTCCTATCCAAGAACGATGACGACATCCATAACAACAACAACAATTGCAATAAAACAAGGGCAACAAAAGGGAATAAATAAATAAATAAATATTTTTAAAAAATTCTAACTTCCCTACTTCAATATCCAATTCCCCCCTCAAAGAAAGAAACTAAAAGTGCCTCCTTGTTTACTGAGAAGATTGAAGAAGACGGGGTCGGGCGGTTGCGTAGTGGGTTAAGCACAGGTGGTGCAAAGTGCAAGGACCGGGACAAGGATCCTGGTTTGAGCCTCCAGGCTCCCCACCTGCAGGGGAGTCGCTTCACAGGAGGTGAAGCAGGTCTGCAGGTGTCTGTCTTTCTCTCCCCCTCTCTGTCTCCCCCTCCTCTCTCGATTTCTTTCTGCCCTATCCAACAATGACAGCAGTAACAATAATAATAACCACAACAATGATAAGGAATATGGGCAACAAAAGGGAAAAAAATGGCCTCCTGGAGCAGTGAATCATAGTGCAGGCACCGAGCTCCAGAAATAACCCTGGAGGAAAAAAAAATTGAAGAAGATATTTTTATAAAACATTTGTCATTGCTCCTGGGGCATGGTTACCATTTAAAACGTTGTCTCCTTTTTCACCTTTTCTGCAGTTTTCTATTAATTGTCACAAATAACTATATTATTCAAAAATGAATTAGAAATGGAGCTGGTGGCTAATTTTCATTATGTGTCGTATATATAATTAAAAAAAGACATACTTCAATGGAGAAGTTTGTGGTGGAGTAAACTGATAAATACAAAGAATAAAATATGCTAACTATATCAAAGTCATCACCACCACTAAGGAAAACTATATGTCTTCTCATTGACTCTGCTTAGGCATTAAACAAATTTGAAGAAAGATCTTTTAATCCACTTAGTGTTTTGACTGTATTACCATTTGATTCCTCCTGACATATAAACACCATCATTTGTTCTTTAGCAAACTCTTCCATCCTTGTTCAAATAAATAAGTAAGTAAATAAACAAACAATGATCAATTATTTTAACCAGCCAAAATCAGTTAAAGGAAAAGAGGCAAATGCAGTTAACAATGCCCAAAGCTGACCAATGTAAAGTTGATTAGTTCACAAAATAAAATAAAATGACTCAACTGAAATTAACATTTTTAGTAACCTGAAAAACCACAAACATGGGGGGAACATTAAAGAAAACTAAACTAAAACGGCACAGAGTAAAATCTGCAAGTGATAAAAATGACAACATAAATGTTGACACAAAGGAAAACTCATTCTATCTGCTGTAAGATTAACAAAAACTGGGGCTGTGGGGTAGCACGTAAACAAACAAAAAATACCAACTGACTAGCTACTATGACATGACTTGCGTACACCATTCCCTAAGCATGGTATCAATAGAGAGATTACACTCACATACACTCAGCTGCCAATAAGATAATAATAATAATAATAATAATACATGGTATGTTAGAAATAGATCTAACTCAGTAAGGACTCCCCACTCTCTGAAGGGAGGCTGGGCCAGCCTACTCTGCCACACAAGGAAGATGGGCCCGAAATGAGAGCAGCCTACAATGTTCCTTCCAGCTGTGACCAGACCACGGACTGTGAGGTCAGACTGACAGACTCAGAGGTCACACAGGCTCCTGCGTGGAATATGAACAGACATGGGCCCCGGGTCAGATCAGTGGGGTAAAGGGTTAGTGTACTGATATACTTTTCTCATGTTTGGGAGCTACACTCTGCCCTAATTCAGCTTTCTGTCCCTTTTCTCAACTCTGACGTCATCTTCCCAGAGAACATTTTTAGTTCTCCTGCATGTTAGCTATCAGGCTCAAAAAAAAAAAAAAATTACTGAAGACAGGGGCCCCTTGGAACATACCTTAAACAGACTTCCTAGCTTCTTCCCATCCTAAGATCCCTGTTCTCATCTGCTGTACTCCTGCCTTTGGGTTCTTGTTTATTAAACAATTTGTCCTGCTTTATATCTTAATGCTTTTCAGCCACTGAGTTGCAGATGCTACTAGGACTCCAACCTGCCCTCCCTGGGCAGACAAACTCACCAATGTGTCCCAAAGTCTCACCTCTTCAAAGACCTACACATCTAGGGAAAGACAGAAATACGCTGGGGTGTGGATCCACCTGCCAATGTCCATGTCTATAGGAGAAGCAATACAGAAGACAGAACTGCCACCTTCTGCACCCCATAGAGAACTTTGGTCCATACTCCCAGAGGAATAAAGTATACAGAAACTTCCAATGGAGGGGATGGGACATGGACCTCTGGTGATGGGAACTGTGTGGAATTGTACCTGTTATCTTACAATCTTGTTAATCATTACTAAATCACTAATAATAATAATAAAATATCTAACTCAACAGAATCCCTAATGCATGTGGTGGTATAAATTTTGGGATATTTCTGCAGATATTTTTGCATTTACATAAACAAACATTGTTTTGAAATAGAAAACATAGTATTGGGAAATGAACTGCATAGCCTCACTTATTACATTTTATCTACTATGAATCAAGTGCGAACTGACTTTTTGAAATTGTGTCATAGATTACTCCTGGGTAACCACCTAGCCCAAAATATACCATTTCAGCCACAGAACAATTTTCCAACCTGTAAATCTAAACTGTCATATTTAAAAAAATTAATGGAAATAAATAGCTAGCACTAAAACATAATTTTATGGGCTGAGGATAAAATTAGAAATGCAGTGCTCTTCCTGTGCATTGCATGAGAGAGAGAGAGAGAAAGACAGAAGGAGGAGGAGGAGGAGGAGGAGAGGAAGAGGAGGAGGAGGAGGAGAAGGAGGAGAGGAAGAGGAGGAGGAGGAGGAGAAGGAGGAGAAGGAGGAGGAGAAGGAGGAGAGGAAGAGGAGGAGGAGGAGGAGGAGAGAGGAGAGGAGGAGGAGGAGGAGGAGGAGGAGAAGGAGGAGAAGGAGGAGGAGAAGGAGGAGAGAAGAGGAGGAGGAGAGGAAGAGGAGGAGGAGGAGAGGAAGAGGAGGAGGAGAGGAAGAGGAGGAGGAGAGGAAGAGGAGGAGGAGGAGGAGAGGAGAAGGAGGAGGAGGAGAAGGAGAAGGAGAGGAGGAGAGAAGGAGGAGAGGAAGAGGAGGAGGAGGAGGAGGAGAAGGAGGAGAAGGAGAAGGAGAAGGAGAGAAGGAGGAGGAGGAGAGGAGGAGGAGGAGGAGGAGAAGGAGGAGAAGGTGGAGGAGAAGGAAGGAGGAGAAGGAGGAGAGAGAGAGGAGGAGGAGAGAGGAGAGGAAGAGAGGAGGAGAGGAGGAGAGGAGAGAGGAGGAGGAGGAGAAGGAGGAGGAGGAGAAGGAGGAGAGGAGAAGGAGAGGAGGAGGAGGAGGAGGAGAAGGAGGAGTGAGGAGGAGAGGAAGAGGAGGAGGAGGAGGAGGAGAGGAGAGGAGGAGGAGGAGGAGGAGGAGAGGAGAGGAGGGAGGAGGAGGAGGAGAGGAGGAGAAGGAGAAGGAGAAGGAGAAGGAGGAGAAGGAGGAGGAGAAGG